>NW_026867145.1:0-59004 GCF_026571515.1 Ruditapes philippinarum | reverse complement strand
AAAAATTGCTTTTTGATCAGTTGATAGGTCAAGATCAATTTTTTTTAATTTCTTGCTCTATTATGCAATAAATAGTTTAGTTTTTTGTTTTGCTACTGTAACCCAATTTATATTCGCGAATACAAATTTTCGCGTTTTGCCGAGGTCGGACATATTCGCGAATATTAATTTTCGCGTTTTCTTGATTTCCGAAAAAAAATATTCGCGGATTGGAAAGTCCGATGAGGCCGTAAAATCCATAAGCCGACTATTAATCTTTAATAATTGAGGTCATTATTGGTGTCTTAAATGGGATTAAAAATACGCTAGCCTTATATTGTATTGGTAAGTGAATTGTTATCACAATTCAGCAAAAAAAATTCTCCATATATGTACATGTACGCATCGTTTAACATGTCGTTTAAAGGGTGGTTGATTAAAAATAAACCCTCAGAATGCAGGGATGTTTCGGCATCGTTTTTGCCTGATCATGATCTGGAAAGCAACTGAGCTATACAGACTGTTAAGTTTGACGGGTAAAAATCGATACTAGTATGAAACCATCTTGTATTTCACTGTTTGTAATTATGTACACCAAATACCCTTTTGTGATGCTCGATAGGTTTATACCACCTTTGTCTTAACAATTCACTCAAAACAATTATTTTATAGGATCCAAAAAACAATAGCCTTTTTGTGATGCTCGATAGTTTTCCCACTTTTGTCAAACGATTTATTCAAACATTTATTTTATAGGGTCCAAACAGGTCGAGGTCACTGGACTTGAGGACAAAAGGCAAATTACTGCACTTCTCACCTGTACTAAAAAGCGGTATTATACTGCCTCCATAGACATAGATGTCTTTTGATATTTATAAAATAGTAGTAGTTTACTTAGTTTGTGTTTTTTATTGCTTTATGGCAATATTCATAACAATCATTACTTCCTAACAGGTGCCCGTAAAATTCGAATATATCCGGTCAAGTAGCTTTGCATGAACAACGTCTAAAATAAAAAATTTCTCTCCATTTATTCGCGAAATCGTGCGGACTTATTCGCGCAAACAAATATTCGCGCTTCGTGGCCATCCGCGAATAAAGCGAATATTAATTGGTCGCGAATATTCGTTGGGTTACAGTATTCTATAATTCAATTCATTTAGTTTAAATTAATCAATTCAAAACTCCCGGAAATTGTGTAGAATGTACGACCAGCAACGGTTGCTATGGTCAGTGCTTATCAGCAATTCTATTTTTAGAATATTGACCACTTGTAAACCCCACCACTACATTTCATAGAGTGGACAAAACCCCACCACTAAATTTTACAGAGTGGACAAAACCCCACCACTTCAGTTTTATAGAGTGGACAAAACTTTCTTGTAAACATGTTAAAAAACAAACAATTGTGCATCAGCAGAAACTCAAAATAATGTGTGAACAACTCATCAATAAGGAGTTACAGTTTGTAACACCTTTTTGCAATCAAAACATCAATAAATAATCTGTTTTGTTCTTCAGGGATTAGGATTAAGTTTTTTGTGTACAGTTTGTAACACCTTTTTTGCATATTGCACATGCAAGATGTACATGCATTGTTAATAAAATTGTTCATTCTTATATTACACAAATGTTATATTGAAATTAAAAAATAAAATGTGAAAAAAATGTGTGTATTATATATATTATACTTCATCAAATCTTGCCCAATAAGTGGTGGGGTTTTGTCCACTCTGTGAAATTTAGTGGTGGGGTTTTGTCCACTCTATAAAATTTAGTGGTGGGGTTTTGTCCACTCTATAAAATTTTGAGTGGTGGGGTTTTAACTGGTGGGGTTTTGTCCGTCTTCCGTAAATCTCTCCTATTTTAAGTTATGTTGCAATTTACATGACTGTGTAGATTTGTAACACAAGCTTTGGTCAGGGATGATATATGTAAACAGTTTTATTAGTCAGTGACTTTGATGTTACTTGGTGCAAAAAAACTTAAGGTATATTATTAAGGGATACAATTTTAACTGTTTTATATACACATTGAAATATTTTACAAATTTTGCATATCATTTAATAATAGAATGAACATTATTCAAATTCCTTTTTTTTTACTCTAGATTATGTCAGGATGAGTGTGTGGTGCAAAGACAAAGACAAGCCAATTCCTGATGACAGCGCCCTCAACAAGGCTATTACTCATTGGATAGACCTCTCCAGGAAAGAAATGAATAAAAATTGTTAATTGAAATTAATAAATAAGAAATGTTCAAAATGAAAATTGATTTTGTTTTTAGCCAAAAAAACGAAAATCTGTACAGAATATTTTCTGTACAGAATATTTTCTGTACAGAATTTTTTCTGTGCAGAATTCCCTTTCAGATATTTCCTATGGACAGGGTTAATTCTGTACAGAATATGAAGATTTTTTTTCTGCCGAGATTTTTTTTTTCTGCCCAGATTTTTTTCTGCCCAGAAAATAATCGGCTTAATTTAAATATTTCAGAAAAAATCTGTACAGATTTCGTTCTTTATCCTTATTGCTAAAATTTATTAATAGAATTCTGGTTCAACTTTGTTTCATTTGACCAGATTTTTTTCTGTACAGAGTTTTCTAAATAAAGTCTGTACAGATTCTGTCTTAATTCTGCCCAGACTTTTTCGTACAGGAACCCATCAAAAAATGTACATAAGACCTTTTCGCTTTCTGTTAAATAAACAATATCATAAAAAGTCTAGTTTTTTATGCAAATAGGTTTCAATACTTATGTCAGATAATCGTTAGAATTTAACTTTCTCCAGATGTATATGAAGAGCAATTAAAGACTTACACATAGAATAATTATCTTCAATTCATTATTCCAATAATGATAATATTTTTCTAACAAGTACAAGATAATTGCTTGCAAAATTCAGTGCCTTTTTCTGTCATTTATTGTTAATAATTTCCAGAATTTTCAATTTCTGACCTTACAGGTCAAGGTCATTTTTGGTCAAGGTCATACATCAATATGTCATAGAATAAAGGCTTTTTGCTTACTGTATATATAGAAATATTAGGGTCAACAATTGGGAGATGGTACGGATAAACAAGCAAGAATAAATCATTATAAAGCCCCTCCCTAGCATGCATTTCCTTGACATAGCAAATTAGATAAGCCCCGACAAATCTGCTTGCTTTTAACAGGGACACACAATAGCAGATATCTATCAAACCAGTGTTTTCCACAGGAGATCAAAAGAGTATGCCAATGAGCGACATTTGATGTGGATACAAGAATCCAAATCAGGAATTCCCAACTAATGAAATAATCCTCCCCAAATGAATATGAATTAGCCAGAATCAGACCTAGAATTACATGGTATTATGTCTCTAAAAGATGGATCATAATCAGATTCTTGCTAAAACCTTGTCTCAGCATATAAGACCTATTTGATACTCTGTCAGTGACATTTCTGCAATATTTATTCCCTGTCAACGCAATAATTACAAAACTATCTCAAATCCATAGAGTTCCTGGAAGTTAACTAAAACCAATAGTGCCTCAAAGCCAAGAAGTTAATATTACTAAGTGTAGCTTGCAATGAACCAAACAACAAACCATCACATTACTTCCAATGTATTCTGCAAACCATTACAATTAGCTTTGAGATAACAATAACTTCATAAAGGAAAACCTTGTTTTTTAACATTAACTGAAAATGTTCAGCTTCAAAACTCTTGCCTTTTAGCAAAGTCCGTCTTGTCTATATCATGCACAAGGAAGCCATCTAAGCTATGTTTATGGCAGACTGTGACAATGGTTCTACTCAGGTAGCTGTGTGTCTGAAACAAGGCAACAAAGTCACACCTGAAGTATTCCTATACCAGTAGAGCTGAAAAATCACCAAATAATTACCATTCACTGCGTCAAAGTGGCTTAAAACCAAATAAAACATAAAAAAACAAACAAAAATTCAAAACTCCTCAAAATCTTCGCTTTTTTTCTTTTTACATATATAATTGTCAGATATGTTTAATATGTAAATGTATGGACTATAATAGGCAGACTTGAATCAATCAAACACCAATGATGAGACGATCTGAGACAGTGATCTGAGACAATCAGACTGTTAATTCTGGTTGTTGATCAGCCAAGTGTGAGGTGTAATTGACCAGTATAAAGACAGATTACCATGTTTTTATCACCTCATGAATATAAACCATCAAAGGATGCAGCCATGCTTCACAAATATGGAAAGTTAAACCCACCTTTAAATGGATGTCATAGTTAAGCTATCTGTTTTTTGTTTTTAGTGGCTTCAAAAATTACATAACATTTAATCAAGCAGCAAAATGCTAGTGAGGCGTTTAGATGTGGTGACTCAGACCTGGCCATACTGGTGACATAGGTTGTATTCATTGTTATGACATTATAGCACTCAAATGAGTTTTAATACAAACTTTGATGTAACACTTTAAAGTTTGAGACCACCTGGTAATTCAAATCAGCAAAAAAAACATCCTTCAAAGAACTTGAAATGTGACTTAATTAGGGGCATTGAAAGTTCATGCTTTGCACAAGACTTCATCAAATGCAGAGAATGACACAATAGGCTTTTACATCTCATTAAATTGTTATTGTGTTTTATAACAGGCTTTTACATCTTATAAAATTGTTACTTTTAATCCTTACCATGCTTAATATATTAAATGGACTAGTCCATCTTTAAGTTTGGATCAAATCATTCATCATTTACAGGGAAAACTCTTTTTTTAGTACTGATTCTAATAGTGAAAAATGCAGACTTTTAAAGATCAGACCACACGGATGTGCCATCAGAATCAGCTGATGTAAATTTATGCAAAAAATGATTACATGGGTAGAATCTGTTGACACTCTCAGGTTTTGAGCTAGACCACATTTTGTGATGAACATGACAGGTTTTATACCACCAGTAAAGGGCATTTATATGCAGTTTGAACTGTGACTAAACTGCGGTTTGCTTTTTTTGAGTACTTCAGTTTAGTTATACTTGCCACTGGTTGCCCATATGGGCGAGTCCTCCAGAAGAGTATTAGTCATTTTCCAGACTTTTAGCTTCTCCTGGTTCTTGCGCCAAATGTTTAAGCACGCATACAGTACGGGACTAGACCTCCATTTAAAACCTCATTCGAAAGACTGATTAGAAATTTTAGTTGGCTAGCCCGAGAATCAAACCCACATTTTTATGTTGAGATTACAAGTCTCGCGCTCTAACCGATTGAGCTATGTGGGCTGGCGTTGGCAGTTTGCTCGATTTTGAAATACCTCGAATTTGCATTAGACTGGTGAAGAATCAAAGCTGTATAAGTACATTACACAAATTCTGCACGGTAAAGTTATTAAGGTTAAACACTAGAGATTATAGATAATGTGTAAATTTTTATGCATTGACACATCCATCATGATGTAATCAAAGGTTAGGACATCCTTTGTCTCAGCCATCTGTTGATTTTCAACAAGTAAAAATGCCTTACTTTTTACAGTTTTTTTTATGTCACTCCAACATAGTATAGGTATAGGTGACTTTCCAGAAGACCCAGCCCTTCCATGCATTATTTTTCTGTCACTGTCAGGATTTGAACCCCGGTGTGTGGCAAGTAGTTTGAATTTGACGATTAGCTCGGCCCAGACACTCCTAACTGTCATTTACAATTAATCCAAATTCAACTTTAATCTGCAAACGTACAATATTCATGTGCTTTAAGTAACAACTTTTTAGAGAATCAACCATAAGAAAACTGTTTATGGAAACAACAATACTTCTTACCTTTTTATAGATTTTGTATAAAAAATATTCCATTAAATATAGCTTAATACCTTTTAAAGCATTGCATTGACTACCCACAAACATTTCAGCTTAATTCTATAAAAAAACAATCTGCCTTAGTGCAGATTCCCTTCCTGAATTCTGCATGCTGTAAAGAACCAGTAAAGTTAATTAATGGTGTAGAGTCAATAAAGAGTATGGAACTTGACATTGACCATAATGACTGACAACATCGCTTGGCAGTAAATGAAGGCTGCTATTTAATACAACATAAATCAGGCTGATTATTTGTTACACTTCTGACCTGGTGTTGACAGGACATGCCAATAAGTCACTTATATGAGGGAATCAATTTTTTGCAAGATTCGGCCAGCATCTATACAATCTATGCCTTAATGTAATTACAAAATGGAGTTTCAATTTGAAAGCTATCTTGATGATATTGAAAATGTAAATGACAATTTTAGAAAATATTCAGCTTACTTGAGATTTCTTTTACATAATAAGAAATTGAAACCGGTTGTTTTAATGGTATATGGATAGAGAAAACAGATTGTGTAAATTGTGCGACCAAAATGTAATTGAAAATGAATATCATTAAATGCTTTGTTGCAGTAAATACAGAAACCTTAGAATTAAATGTCATAGTTATGTCTTTTGGCCTACAAAAAATGTTTTTAATACTTTTTTATATACTGTCATATATATAATCAGTGCCTGGCAGGAATCTTTGTAACAAATTTTGTGTAATACATCAAACTATCTATAATTAGAAAAATTGAGATTTCTTCATAAATTGACAGCAGTCGTGTTATAAACATCATGATTATTCAATGATAAGTGATGTTACAAACTTGCAGTATTATAAAAACTTATTTATGTCTTTCTTTGCCATATATGTTTTATGTAAATATATTAAAAGGCATTTCTCATGTTGATTGCCATTAACGTTTGAAACCTTGAATATAGTAACTCATTAATTCTTCCATTTTGCATCTAAATATCTGTAATATCTACCTTAAAACCTTTCTCTTATTCAAACCTTCCAACATTAGAAATAAATCATGGTTTAAATGGAGATTGCAATGAAAACGGTGCTTGCAATTTAGTTCATTACCATGGCAACTGGAAAACAAAACCCATGAATGCATGAAACCATCTAAAGATTGGATCGTTGCAGAAATTTCAATTTGCAGTTAAATTACACAGCAAAAAAAAGCACAACAATATTCTCAACAATGGCTGCCCTTCTTTTTTATTCATTATCAGCCAATTATTGTCAAATGGTAAATTAGATTTAAACCATGAAAGAAAATTAATGAAATTGTAAACGTTTCTATCATACATAAAGTATTGCAATTAAAAGGTAATATGGAGACATTATAATTAGAAGTTTGAGATCTCCGTGCTCTAGATTCTGTACGCTGACATTTTGCGCTGACATTTTGCGATGCTCTTACGCTCTTACAACGTAGGTAACATTAAGCATTTAGTCTACCGCCTTAATTTTTATTCTTTACAATCTGGAGGTTCCTTATTACTGTCCTCAAAAGAAATTTATTCCCCTTGAGAGAAGCCGGAGAAAATTGCTTTTAACACCCGTTATATGCCATTCCATTAGAAGTTATCTCAATAAATTGCTTCACTGCCTCAAAGGATAGTTCTTAATGAAATTTACAAATAAATGGAATATGAAGTGGTCCATCAATGAATCCTTGAAGACTAAACCCTTGCAAAAAAAAAAAAAAATTTTGTATAGAATGTTCTAAATAAATTTTCAAGGATCTTTAGAGTTACTCAGAGTTCAATTTGGTAGTTATATTGCTTCTACACTTAAAGGAACTCCTCTCAGATTTTTGTTCATAACCGGAAATAATTTTTATGAGATTTCTGAATCATTTATTAATTATGACTGGACTAATAACTTGTGTACAAAATTTCATATCAATATTCAGAACTGCAAAATGAACAAAAAGTAAAAAATATTTAAACGCTTTGAGCGTTAAAAATTGCAAGTCGGCTGAATAAGAATTAGGCAAAAAATGATTTTCAATTTAATTCCGTGTAAATAACTTTATTATTTTTTTGTCTATTATTCCATAACAAGTGTCCCAGTTGACTTTCAAATTCAAATTTCAAAAGATTTTCAAATTCCATGTTTTACCCTTGCAGAAATTACTGGTAATTTACCAGGATTTTACTAGGATTTTACTGGGAAATCCCAGGAATATTTACAGGGATAATTCCTAGGAAATGCAAGGAAATCTGAGGAATTTCCAGTTACTGGCTGGCGGTAATTGGAACGACTGAAAACTACTGGTAATAACTAGAAAAAAAATGTGAATCCAGGAATGCCTTAGATTGACTTGTACTGGATATCCTAATTACTGAGAATGACCTGCCCACGGTATTTGGAACATTTTTCTAGTCCATCCCAGGCATTTCAAGGCATTTCAAAGACCTATGATAATACCAGTAACTCCTGGTATTTTTATAATCTTAGGAATGACTGAGAATGACTTGCCCACGGTATTTGGAACATTTTTTCTAGTAATTCCTTGGCATTTCAAAGAACTTGGATATCCCAGACGTTCCTGGTATTTCCATGATCTAAGGAATGGCTGGAATAGCCTAGGATTGCATTGTACTGGAAATTCCTAGCAACTGCCCGTATGACTGGACCACAGCTGAATTACTGTTACTAGGGCCACCAAAGGATCATTATGATTAAAATCAAATAATCAGTTTTGTAGAAGATATCATTACAAGAAATTGCTGACAATACAAGATGCCATTGGACACAGGGCAATCACATTACTTCACATAAGCACATTGTACTGATGTGAACTAAAATGTGCACTTTTAAATCCAGTTAAATGACAAGCAGTTCAACATCAGTCATAAGCAAACTATTAAATTTAATAAAAAGCATGATTGCATATGAAACAAAGTATTTTCCTTACAGTTTAATTGTTTTTGTATTGTTTAGACACACTTCTTTAGATATATCATTGTAGTTACTGGAATGCAATGAGCTTTGGCAATAACACTTGACTTAAGATTCCTTTTTTAAAATAGTGTAACATGTGACACCTCTTTGAATTTAGCACTAAAAGTTAAAACATTATAATACTTGACTAGGTCACTCCTAGATTTTAATTTGCTTTTCATCATTTTCTTAACTGATTGAATGAGGGACATCACTTAAACAGTCTAAGAAATGTCACTGAAACAGTACAAAACATGACGCAAGAAACCTCCAGTATTACATGCAACTCCTACATTTTCTATTGCTGTCTTCTGAAATGAGTAAATCCTTGCTGTAAGATCCAATTTTTGCCGGTTTAATAATTTTCTTGTCATCAAATCTTTCATACAGAGAATCTCAGTAATCCAGTGAATTGATGATCTCTGGTAATCAAATGAAATGTTGATCTTTGGTAATCCAACGACTTCTTTGCATTTTCACAGATATATACACACAACAGATAGGAAGCTCTAAAAATAGATAATAGTCAGATTCAGACCCACAATCCTTTGCAGGCTTCGGTGATAATTGGGTTTTCCCGATAGTCTCCAATTTTCGCACTCTCGTTAAACTTGGACGATATCCATGAATTATTGTTTACATACCCCTACATAGATTTTCATCAGAGAAATATTTGTATAGAAAAGTGTGTATAGTACCTTTTACAATAAATAACTATTGCTTCTTATTTAAGCAAAAAAATGTTTCATCTTCCTCCGGGAATTCAATATGACGGTGTTTTGGCTATTTTTACCCAGGATGCATCAAATCTCTGAAAATCCCCGACATATGATAACTTATAAGAACACAATTCTGCCACAATTCTGAACACAATACTGAATTTAACTGTGTGACATCACAGTTTCTTCTCCATGTATATTTAGCTCCATGGCATTTTGTACAACTTGCCCTCTTTCAATTAACTGAAGAATTTATGACAGTTTCTATATCAAAAGTTTTTGACCCGTTTTATAGATTTAAGCTCTCACTCTCCTCAGCTTTGAACATCATCCACGAGTAAGTTGAACTCCTCCCTTTGTGGCCTTGTGGTACCAATTCTTATCTGAAATCAAACAAATACATTTCTCTACATATGGAAATATACCAAGATATTTGAATACGAAATAAATACAAATCACTTGGCAGGACGTGAAGTGAATGCACACTTGGTTCAAGCGAGTAAAATCATTGCAAACTTGACAAAATGGTTTCTGTGTCTTAAATATTTACAAAACTCTCACATATATTTTCAGGTAAGTGGGTTTGTATGTTATTTGATTTTCTTTTTAAATGGCCATTCATGAAGGAAGTGTTTATGACACACTCTGTTCTGGGCCTCAGATTTGTAGCTTTTGGTTATACAAAGCTATTGAAGTTATAAACTGGTCATGTACATATTTTGAAATTTGATAAGTGAAAATCCAGGGCGGTTTTTATGCTCATTTATTCACATATGTAAGTTTTGAAGTTCACCAAAAAAGGCAAACTTATGAAAATATACTGTGTATTTTTTTATTATTATTTATTATCATTGTTATTCCTGTAATTTAGTGATGTTGATCATTATTTCTGTAAAGTTGGTTGATTCTAACTCAAGCACTCAAGGAACAAATAACACAACATAATGAAACGGTTTTTACAAAGTCAAGGGAAATAACAGTAAACTCTACAAATACGGGATAAATCCACAAGCGGAAGCCAAGGTACACAACTAGTCATATGCTGACCGACCTTCCCGTAAGGCTTAATGACTAGGTCAAATCCTTTTTGATTTACATGCGACAAGTTGAAAATTGCAAAAAATTTCTAAGTCAAGGTCAATAACTCTAAAAGATAATTAATCCACACGAAAATATCCAGTGCACAACTTCACATGCTGATCAACATTTCTGCAAAGTTTCATGACTCTATGTCAAACCCATTTTGAGTTACATGCGACACAAGTTGAAAATTGCAAAATTTTACTTAGTTAAGGGCAATTACTCTAAAAATACTATATAAATCCAGACAAAAATACCCAGGTGCACAACTACACATGCTGATCAACATTCCTGTAAAGTTTCATGACTCTAGGTCAAATACTTTTTGAGTTACATCCAACACAAAAGAAAACAGACGGACAAGGGTAAATCTAAATGTTCGCCACTAAAGTGGGGCCACAAAAATATCTTGTTCAAGCGTGTTCAACCACTACACGTCCTGCCCCCTAATACAATAACAGATTACAGTCATCGAATTAAGCACTGGCCCGGTGGCCCATGACCAGTGTAAATTTTAAGAGAATTAAGTTAAATATATAGTAGAATAAATTCAAAACTGGAATTCGGACAAGTATATTCAAAAATCTTAAATTCAATGACTGAGATTAAGGCAATGTATTCAGGTTAGTGCTTAAAGTATGACAGTCACTGTTTGTGCTATTTTTGTTCTTTGCAAATCATCATGTGGGATTTATTTTAATGGACCAGTATTCAGATTCTCTAGTATAGGATTAGGCAGTGTCAAAGACAAACCATTTTAGCTAGGCTGTCACCTGGGACTGGACCACTGACCGATAAATTTTGGTGGCCTTGACAACTTTTTAGTGGTCCAATAATTCCTATACATGCACAGAAATCTAGAGATTAAATCACACTCAAACACACACATAAAAATCAAAAACAAACAGAAAACATGATTTCTGTTTCAAATAAATTTTTGGAGGTATCTTATTGTGATTAAAAATACAGTCAGTAATGTGTTATTTTAAAATACAGACATGATGTAGGCTTATTGAACATTATCTTTTCTTGTTGATCTTGTTTATCATATTCTAATATATAACTAGATCTACATAAATTAATGGTGATATAAAAATATTGTTTCTTTATGAAAAACTTTTTTCTAATACAAGTGCAAAATTGCTAAGGTAGTGAACTGTCTGCATACTAGGGTATTAAACTGTCTGGAAGTAAAAAAAACTTGCTAATATGCATTTTTCAAAACAATATTTTAAACTTTTAGAGGGCATAAGCAAATAATTTCCTGCAGGGAAGCACAACCATCTTCAACGATGCTTTGTTTTTTTATTCATTATTATTATATCTTTCCTGTTCAACAAAGAAATAAATAAAAACAGGTCGCGAAAATATGTGACAAATGTCCGTTTACGCATTTTTTCCAGTAAGGTTTAAGTATCTTAACTGTAACTAGGAAGAAGCTGGAAATACAATTATTATTTCTATTGTTACAGTCGGCAAATTGTTACAAAATAATGCTTTTAGAAGTGAAGAAAGGTCATTAAAATAATCTCTAGACTCTTCATTTTTTCTAGGGGTCATAAACACGCCGGCTCAGTTTGGGAAAAAATCAGTGCATTTATGATAATACTCACAGTGAATTTCACCGATTGCAGCTTTGAAGGTCTTCTTCTGATAATTTGCTTGAGCTATTTCACCTTCCTCGTTGTATGTCTTTATTGGGGAGACGATATCAGTTCACTGTTGATAAGAGACGAAGTGTCTGCCGTCTTTGAATATTGCGCGCACAATAAACCTGTGTTCTACGTAATAAACATGTGTACTACGTCAGTAACATGTGCTTGATTCGCAAAATTTCGTGTACTTCTGTTGTTTTTGCCGTCAATACAATGACTGAATAATTTCAATTATATCGTTGAATTTTATTTCAAAAATCTATTATTTTAAGCCCAACAAGCGCTTGAATTTCATACAATGCTACAGTAGTTTCCAAAACAATTGTGTTGCTACGTCATCAGTATACGTATCCAATACGTCATGAAATTATGCTCGTCTTGGTTAGCGTATATATACGGATATTGCTCGAGTATAATCGTAAAGGTTCGCTGGTTAAGTAAAGACTAAGTTATCATCGTTAATATCCGTCAGCCTACTTTAATTCAGGACTCTCGATTGACGCGGGGATTCGGGTTTTGACTCGTGAAAATTTGGAAATGCACAAATATGACACGTGAAAAAATCTGCACAAGAGTCAATTTGCCACTTTGGATTTTCAACTATGCAATAATTATCATCTTAAATCCACCCCTAATTAGATCTACATATGTTCAAATCACACTCCATAAAAATGTCAGCAGGCAGTATAATGTATAAAGTGGTTTATACACACAGCCTGTGCACTGAAGCATGACATCAGTGGATGCAATTTGACAGCGCTAAAAATAGCTCTACACAACTGATAAAAATTACATACTTCAGATGTCAATTATTGATTTTTTTAAGGTTTATAATAATACGTCTTTGATTTACTTGGAGTGCCTGTATATTTGTTATTTCTTTTTGGATTATATACTCCTATTATCTATTAATTAAATGGCCAATGATAAAATTGTCAGAAATGCAGGTTGACCATTAAGGTCAATTTATTATTAAATTTCAATTAGAATCTAAATAATAATAGTAATCCTAGAAAAATATTATTAAATAGATCTAGATCAGTAGGCCCTATGTTGTTTTATTTAAAAAAAAAACATTTTTATTTTCAATTTTATTCTCTTCCTTCTTTATCTACTTGTTTACTTTCAACAAAGAGAATTCCTAGTCTTTAGGAATTTATGTAAGATTCAAGGAATTTAGCACAGATGTTAAGGATTTTGTTCTACAAGATAAATTCTAAGTAATTCCTAAAGACTAGGAATTTTGCAAAATCTTAAGTCTTAGAAATCTCAGAAAATAAATTACAATTCCTAGTATAACTTAGAAATTGATGAGTTGTTTAAAAATTATCAGAAATGCCTAGTTCTCAGTAACTGGTATTTCCTAGGCCACACTAGAATAGCCAAGACTGGTTTTAACATTCTGGAATTTTCTAGGATCATAACTGGGAAATACTGGGACTTTTTAAATACCAGTATATATTTCTGCAAGGGTAGGCTTAAGGGACCACATAAGAGCAAACTTAAAGGAGGAGCTCCACTTAGATTCAAAACCATCAATTTTCAAAATCCAACACAGCTGAATTGGACCACTTAGAATGGAAAAATAGGAAAAAGATAATAACGAAATATACTAAAAATTAAATTGATAATATAAAAAGAGCTATCATCTGTAAGCCCAATTTGAGTCAAAAAGTATTTCAAATACTTTTTATTAATGCACACCAAAATGATTATTCTGCAAAAAGGAAGTTGGCAAGTGACCTGAAATTTTGAACACAAGTAATAGGTACTATAATCTTAATCAGATCATAAAAAAACGCCTCGATAATCTATTCTGACATGTCAAAAAAACCTGTAGTCACAGTTTATGCTATGGGTCCAGTTAACTTTTTTTGCTATGATAGTTGTAAGGAGTCCTTCAAATATAATAAATTCAAGATGTGGAATTATTTTCTGTTGTGATGCACTTATGTAAATTGACTAGTTTCTTCAGCTGTGAGTAGGCAAGATTTCAATTACATGCAAAAACTACTTTTAGCAGCCAAAATTCTATAGTGTCACTTCAAGTAAACTCCTGAAATGCTTAGCAATGTCCATATTTATAACTTAGAAATGTTCATTTTTATGGCTTAGCAATGTCCATTATAATTTATAGCTTAGAAATGTCCATATTTATAGCTTAGCAATGTCCATATTTATAGCTTAAAAATGTCCATATTTATAGCTTAGAAATGTCCATATTTATAGCTTAGAAATGTCCATATTTATAGCTTAGAAATGTCCATATTTATAGCTTAGAAATGTCCATATTTATAGCTTAGAAATGTCCATATTTATAGACTTACTCGTGAATAAAAAATATTTTGAGTTTTTACAAGGTAATTTGGAGGATACAAGCAATTTTTTCTACAGTTACAGCTTTGAAACTAAATGCAACAGGTAAATAAATCTATTGTCACCAGACTAGTGTACTGTGAAGCTATAACAGATCAAGATTGTTTGTACCGGAGTATTAGTTTTAGTTTTGGAAAAACCCACATTTGCCGAGTTCCGTATAACAGACATATCACAGTTTGGGCGGCAACCTTTAAAAAATATATATATACACTTAATTGTCATCAAATTAATACTTCAAGAGAATAAACTGTCACTGGGGCATAATAAAAATGTGCCAACAAAATGTTATTGAATCATTATGCAACATAATTTATGCTTGTGCATTATAAATCAACTGTTCTTGCATGGTTCAGTCAACACGACTTCATACTTAAATATTTCACAAGTCATACATTATGCAAACATATGAGTTTTAAAACACACTGGTTATCAAACATATCATTTAGATGTAATATTATACATTTTTTACACATCAACTACTTGATAAAACCTAATTGTACTAACACTACATTTTTTTTTACAAATTCAGACAATCCTTTGACTTGCTTTTATGTGAAATTTTATATTACTGTATCAAGTATCAGTGTCACACAAAAGTAGATGGGGTTTCAACCTATGCGATAAAACCCTGTACTTGACCAGGAGACACACAGGACATTAATTTCTGACCACCCTTTGACCTATTTTATGTTTAATTTCTAAAATACTACATCTGTCAGTAAAGAGATTTGCTTTAATATTGAATTATTGAAATCACAGTGGGTGCGAGCTTTTCATATAAGTTTATAATATCTATAGTACAATTTTCTAAGACATTTTAAGGGGTGTGGTGGCCTAGTGGTAAAGGTATCTGCTTCTCAAGCCATAGATCATGGGTTCAAGCCGTAATCGGGTCATGACCATGTTTTTTCATATGACACCAGTACTGGTTGGTTCCAGAAAGCAGACTCGAAAGTGTTTAATATAAGCTGCAAGAACTAATGTTTTCGCAATCGAATTTAAATAAAAATGTAAAAGACATTTAATTGTCATCCCCCTACCCATGGTACATTAATTTGCACCCTTATTTTGCTGAAGCCGACATTTGCCCCCCTTGTATATTTTAAAAGGCAGACATTTCCTGCCTCATGTCTACAGCGATACAGTTGTTAATTGTTATGCTGTAATAACTGTTATATTATATATTACCTGTAATCATCGATAACTAAAATTTACAAGACAAAGTCATGTTCTTTCTTTACGTAGGTGGTTGTTAAATAAATTTTGCAGTTTCTACCATTTTCTTAAGCAGTTGTTGATACTGATTCCTTTCTATTAATGATCCACAAAGTAAAACTGATTAAAAGCAGTTTGTATAGTGTTTTTTTTTAACATGAGCTATACTGTCGTAATAAACAATTAAATATTACAATATTATTAAAAAGTCATTCTATTTCTTACACGGCAAATTTAACAAAAGAGGGTGGGGGAATGGACAAATCAGTTTTCCCTATAGCATCAGCATAGAAATTCGTTGTAGTGAAAAATTTCTTAAATTGGGGAGGAGCTTATATGTGCGGTACTATCATAATCTCTGATTTGACATGTCAAATGTTCAAGACCGTTGCAAGAACAAGTTATGGCAATAACACATATAATCTTTCAATTTCTATGAAAAAAATCTCTGATTAAAAGCCTGATACATGACTGTATTAAATGTTTTTGATATTTCTAAAACACATCACGTAAAATACGGTTCTTAAGCCAAGTTACGTGTGCTTAAAAAATTAAAATATATTTTCAAAAAAAAAAAAAAATCTTTTGACAAAATTATAATTTTTTGACCTGATTCTAATTTTATAAGTACAAATTTTAACACTTACAACATGACCTATTAATATTCACACAGGGCGATTTTACGATCTATAATCATGAATGATATACAAAACAACAAATAACAGTTACTGTACCGTATTATAAACTGATATATCCTGTCAACATAATTCAATGATTTAACTCCGCAGTTAATCCATAGAATACTGTCTATATTTAGGTAAAAAAAAAACAAATTGTCCGTCAAAATGTATAAGCAGTTATTTTTCTAAAAACCTTACTCGCTTAAAAGTAGGCATAATATCTACCGGTATTTACAATGACAAATAATTTTGTTTTGAGACATCCAATACCTAATATATACACTGTATCACTGAGAAGCTTGCTACGCTCAATTTCAAGCCTCTATATAACTGAGAGCCTGGGTTCTAAATATTCAGCTATCGGAAAACAATTAGAGCACAGTGTAAACTGGCTTGCAAACAAACAATACCCTATTAGGAGGAAACTGAATTCTTTGAACGAAATTTTACAACTGGACCAAGTCTCTAGGTGGACAAAAGGACGCACATAAAAAAGTTTTTTTTTCTTCAGTGGGTGGACACACAATCACAATCGATTTTGACATAAAATAAATATTTTCAAGTCATCTGACAATGATGTTTACACAAAGAAAAAGAGCTTGGTTGGTAAAGGCATGGCTAAAATATAAAGTATCAGTGGACAACGGCAAACCACTCAGTAAGTATTAAATACAACTAAATACATGTAACAATTATAAAATTAACAATTCCATTTAGCTTGTAAAAACACAAATTTGTGTTAAGTTCAGGTTAACAATTATTACAAAAGACTATATTGCTTCTTATTTAAATTTCTGCTGAATCTAAAATGGGTCTGTGAGAGTTCCAAAACAAAAACAACAGACACATTTTAAAATCAAATATTTAATAAAAAGTGAACAAATAAAATTTCAATGTTGACACATAAACCTAATTTTATATTCTAATTTACAACAAAACCATTTTTCAGATAAAATAATTTATGTTGATCTTGTTGGACTAGGTAATAATTTAGATCAAAAGGTACCGCAATATTTGTCTGATGAAAGTTTGATAACATCTTTACGATGTTCCCTACCCTTAAATCAAGGAGAACATTACCTAAGAGAGTAATGCCTTTATCACCCTTTTAAAGGCCTATTTGAACCAATAAAACATTGTAAATTTTTTCACAGGTGAATTTATCACAACCTCTTATAAACTTCTATACTCATTGATCAAGATTATTATTACAAAATGACTTTGCAAAAATTTGAAAAATTGCTAACCTTTAGCGTCCCTATTTCTGATGACCTGCTGGTAGGAATATTAACAAATAGCTATAAGTTAACAAAACAAATACATGATAAAAAAAAAAAAACGAAACAAATTTTAAACATTATAATTTAAGAAAGCGGACAAAAAATACCAGCATTTCATTTCATAAATTTTTAAAGGGACTTCACTGATGCTTCTCATGACATAACAGAACTGGAAAATGAATATTTTTTCAGATTTGGGTATAGTAAATATTTGATGTAAGGCCACAGAAAATTAATTTTTAGACTCTCATCCTAGCCCGCCCGTATCAAAATCTTTCCGCCCCAAAATAATTTATTTTCATAAAAAAAAAATTGTTCATTTCCAGGGATCAAAATTAGTTTCATCTTCACATGTTCCTGAAGTGTCACACAATTGATGACATAATTGATTATACGGTACCCGATTATACAGTTTGATAAATAAACTAATAGTGCGTGACCTTTCACATTTGGGCCGCTTATGTAATTGACGCGGCCGCTTATTACATTTAAGTGTACTAGTTGTCGGATGCTTTTATCTTACGTTGGCGCCAGTTAAATTTGCAAATTAAAGATTTTATGCGCCAGAATGAATATTTTGTTGCATTTGGCGCCATTGGCGAGCGACAGCGGGAACCCTGCTATGATTTCGCAGACGTCCGAAAATCGTGGTTGAATGCATAAAATCAGACTGAGGTTTACAGCGTTTTAAATACTTTCGTTTTCGATCAGTAAAATTGTCAAAATGTTCGTCATATGTGAAATATATGATGCAGTAAACAAGAAAACTGTTTGTGATTGGTTTGGGTTTAGTTTTGATCAAAATCTGGGTGGAAATGATGCGACGTTATACATTTCTGTTTTTTCAGGTCTTAAAAGTGATGGATAAAATAAATTATAAATTATAAATTCCGCCCACCCGCCCCAATTATTTCTTGAAACCTGGATGAGTGTCTAAAGATAAATTTTCTATGGCCTAAGTCTGGACCAATTACTTTTAACTCAACTTAATATCAACATTAATGCATAGTCTAGTATTATTTTGTTCATTTCATAGTCAACTTAAGTACCCCATACTTCACACCCATGATAAAAATATCAGCAAAGTCAACTTAAATCATTGCCTTTAAAATGTATAATTAAAAAGTAAATATAAGTACATCATAACAAGATGAAAATAGCAGATAACCGCAAAATGTAAATTCTACTTCCATGCAGTAATATGCCTTTAATTAATTCTCTAGACTTGATTTTCGAAAGCATCGAAAGCAAATGGCATTGAAGGAAGATGATACATTATGGTTACAAATGCCATAGAAACGAAATGTCATCAAATCTTGGAGACGGTTTTCCATTAAGCTGCTTTTAAAAAGTATGATCATTTATGAAACAGGCTACACTATAATTAAGGGAAAATCGAGATTGAGGCAGGAAATTTAAAATCAATGAAGACTTAACCCACTTTCCTTCTCGTCATGTGTCGTATGAGAACATCATCTGACTAGAATATGCATGTTATGTAATTTCAACAGAAAAGTATCGTAACAGATGAAATACATTAAAAACTCACTAAATCGGAAACCAAGGTCTTAGGGCCAAACATATTTGCCAAATAAGTGAGGATTCCGGTTTACAGGGGGTTTAAGCCTTAAGACATGGACGTTTTTTACTAACTTATACAGGCTAGGGTGGAAGGGGGGCTAAATTATAAATAATTAAATGCTAACTTATTCATTTTGTACTTGAATCGGCACTGTTAATTGATACCAATGTTTTATACAAACATGGTTGTAAAAGTCAACAATGATTTATGTAATGTATGTAATTTTCGTTACTAACGATTTGTATACGATTGTAATTACATAACCTTATGATTCCTGATTAATTATAGACATCGTGAATATGAACTTTGTTGAAACTAAAATATAATGGCATCTCTGCAACAAATAAATTAATCCTTTCTTTCAAGAATGTAATTAGCATGCAGTTAATTGGAATAACATTATTGAATTAGCATAATTCGTAATTTAGTGATCTTCTCTTATAAATCAAAAAGACTCTTTTGATTTTTACATGTGAAATATTTGTCCGCTATTGTGAGGTAAAATTCCATAGACAATATAAATGACAATTTATTTCGATTTTTTGTCCGCTTTCCTGAATAACGAGTTTCTGGTTTTTATATAATGAAAACAGAAAGGAAAAATTCAGGACCCCGAATATGCAGATATCTGGTTTTGCTCCAGGTTTTATAACTGTAGTTAATGTAAAATAATCATTAATTTAGTTAACATTTTTAGAAGTATAAATCAAACAAAACCACAAAGCCATTGAAATTTCATAACACAACCATCTTGAAACATGACTTTACTAACCAACAAGAGCTGTCACAGGAGACAGCGAAGCTCGACTAATAAAATACTGGACGCAGTAAGGAGGACAAAACTATGAAAGAAAAATCAATTATGTATAATTATGTATTAAGTTATAGTAAAAAAATAATATTTGTTAACATAAATTCCAAGATCAAGGGGAATAATTCTAGAAATAGTCATGCTAGAGTTATGGACCTTGTCAAACAACATTTGTGTAATGATAAGAAATATATATTTGAAGTTTGAAGTAGATACCTTAAAAAGTAAAGAAGTTTTTATATTTCTTAAAGAAAATCCTAAGTTCAAAGAGAGATAAATGTGTAAATATTGCTTCAAGAGTTATGAACATTGTCACATTAAATGTAATTGATGATAAGGAATAAGTATTTAAAGTTTAAGGTAGATACCTTTAAAAATAAAAAAGTTATAATAAAAAATAACATTTTTCTAGTAAAAAAATCTAAGTTTATGGGGATATAATTCTTGCAATATTGGTGCTAGAGTTATGAACCTTGTCACATAAGATGTGGATGATGATAACGTAAATATATTTGAAGTATGAAGTTGATCCCTTTAGAAATAAAAAAGTAACAGTAAAAAAAATATTTTTTATGGAAAATTCTAAGTTCAAAGGGAGATAAATCTGAATATATTGGTGCTAGAGTTATGAACCTTGTCACATAAGATGGGGATGATGATAACGTAAATATATTTAAAGTATGAGGTTGATCCCTTAAGAAATAAAGAAGAAACAGTAAGAAATAGTACTTTTTGAGGAAAATTCTAAGTTCAAGGGGAGATTAATCTGAAAATATTGGTGCTAGAGTTATGAACCTTGTCACATAAGATGGGGATGATGATAAGGTACATATATTTGAAGTATGAGGTTGATCCCTTAAGAAATAAAGAAGTAACAGTAAAAAATAGTATTTTTAAAGGAAAATTCTAAGTTCAAGGGGAGATAAATCTGAAAATATTGGTGCTAGAGTTATGAACCTTGTCACATAAGATGGGGTTGATGATAAGGAATATATATTTGAAGTTTGAAGTTGATACCTAAAGAAATGACAAAGTTATAGTGAAAAATATTTTACTGCACCAAAACTTTAATCTAAAATCTGGACGCGGACACCGACGCCGACGCCGGGGCGAGTAAGACAGCTCTCCATATACTTCGTATAGTCGAGCTAAAAACAACAACTTCAAGGTTGCAGCATCTTATGAAGTTATTTTTACAATATCTATAAACAGTAATTTGAATTACCAGTATGTTGTTTATCTAGAACAAGTTGTAACAATTAGAATGTCTCTCTTTAATATTAAACACACATGAATATTGTATGTAAACAGAATAAAATGTTCTAAAATAGAATATTATGCTGGTTTTAACTACTCAATGGTTTCATGCATGCATCAATATTTTACTCTTTAAAGGAAATGTACATAGTTACATATTTCTTTTATAAAGTATTGTTTGATTTATAATGTGTTATAATGCAAAATCTTACTTATCCAACCAAATAGTCTCATATACAATGAAAACACCAAGTCTCTATGAGTAACATAGTTACAATTTATACCCTTTTACTCTCATTGACATAAATTTTGTAATAATACATCATCATGTGTATCGTATTCAATTTAACAGTAAAATTATTTACAAAAAAACAAATTTTTGTATATTTGAATTTAAAAAAATTCTAGAAAAATCAAAAACACTTGAAATAAATTTTTCTTCGCAGGACTGCTTTATAAATTTAATTTGTACAGCAAAATGAAAACTGATATATTATCATTTCTAGAATGTGACAAAATATTTTAATAACAAATATTAGCTTAGTTTATCATAGCTGTTTTATTCAGGGTAGAACAATAAAATTCTCACTCAGGAGAGAAACAAAATGGTGCTGACTCAAGGCGATAGAACAAAAGGTGCTCGAAAAACAATTTCTTTTGTCAACCAAATATGGCTGTAATTCTATCTTCTGCTCCCTAATGAGTAACTTAATCTTAACAAAGAAAATATGCCGGCACTAGGGATCTTAATTCAAGCAAGATGCTTAAACTGTTACCATGACAACCATATTTAAAATATCTAATGGTATTCATGACTTATGGCAGTAAAAGTCTGGAAAACATCATAATTAAACATGGATTAATTCCCCCCTCCCCAAGAAGCTTCCAAAATATGACATTTTCATAAATGATTCACAAAATATTTAAAATAGGTCTATTATATCGATGAACAAGTAATTTTATGTTCCAGTCTACATTAATTATGTTGTACGTCTCCCAAAACTGTTTAGAAATGTTCATTCAATTTAAGAACGTTAATGGTAAAACTCTTAAAAAATTTCAATTTATAAAGTCCAAAACGACATAGGGCTAGACAATACCTTAGTTTCTTATCTTTTTGTTGCTTGGTTTTGGCAATCATGATTTTTGTTTTATATAATTCCAAAATCTCAAAACCAGCCAAGATAGGCCTAAGAAATCGTAAGCAAATGAAGTCTGATGCAGACAACCAAAGTACTCTTTTTGGGTCGCTGCGCTTGCGCAAAGCGAGCCAAAGTTATAAGCTACATCTCAGGCTTACTGCAAACCGAATTTCGGCTGAATTATACATGCACGTAGTAAATAGTTCCATATTGTCGGTAACAAGTTAGAAAATCCGTACCTTCATTCATTACAGGAGGGTTATCATACATTTTGAAATGTATTATGATAACGAAAATTACAGTAAATTTGTGCTGTGTACAGAAAAAATATCAATGCGCGATTGAATCACGTGACAGGTCACTGAGGTCAGCCATGCTTCTTCCACAGCTTGATTCGACTTTCGTTATTTGATACAGACATCCAGGATATTTTGAAGAAATTGTAAGTTCTTGAGTAATTTTGACAGTTTATCTCGATTAAATAAGAAAGACTTTATGAAACTGAACCACCCGTGAGATTAATTTTTGGAGATTAATTTGTTTATAGATAAATAAAAATTGTCGGTAACAGGGTAACGATTCGCCACAGTGACGATTCGTCCGAATTTAGTGACGATTCGCCCCACCTAAAATTAACAAAATTTTTTAAAATACATTTGGACTGAAAAATATTTATGGTTTGGGTATTTTTGGAATTTGTTTGGAATTACAGTCAACCCGGCCCCAAGTCAACCCGGCCCCAAGTCAACCCGGCCCCAAACCAATTTTATTTCTGGTCAACCCGGCCCCATTTTTTTTTATTATTTATTTTGCTTTAAAATGTAAACACTTATCAAGAAATAAGATAAAAATAACAAAAACAAAAGTTCAATGATGATATCTTTTATTATTCATTTTATATAAAAACTATCAATATCAACTTTCAATATCAACAAACAAGCAACTTGTATATTATATAGTTCATTATGGCATTACTTATGCTAGTTAAATTTAGACATAATAATACTGGTTAATTTACTTAAATTAGAAAGAGTAATTTCATTTCGACTTGATAATATCCTCGCAAAACAATAGACGGTATCTGATTTAGATAACGTATGTCTTTAATTGTGTGACAGTTTTGATAAGTGCGATAATGCAATTATCGCTGGACCCACACGTGGGTAACGATTTGCACGTGTCAATAGATTTGTCCACAACAATCAATTTATTAATTATTTATTTACTGAATGACAATACACATTGTTATACATATTAAATCAAGATTTATTCAATTCCATTCAATATTTTATTTGGCATTAAACTACATATAGCATATAGCCATTATCACATAGTAATTATAGGTAATATGTAAGACATTTTTTACAATAAATTTTTCATAATACAGTACAAAATGTTTAACAGAAGTTATTAACAACATATCTTCATGAGACTTAGCAATTAACAATAATAGATATCTACTTAAAGTTGAAATTATCTTTGAAAAATATATATTTTGGGGCCGGAATGACCAATTTTGGGGCCGCACTGACCAATTTTGGGGCCGGGTTGACCAAATAAAATTACCGTGGGGCCGGATTGACCAATTTTGGGGCCGGGTTGACCAATTTTGGGGCCGGGTTGACTTGTACCGTTTGTTTAGTATATCCTTTATATTTAATAGATAACAGATAAAGGTTTAACAGAACTAACAGTATAATAATAAATTATTAAATTAATCTGGATTCTCATTTGTATCAATAATATATTATGATATTTAATATAACTTTCAGAGTTTTAATAAATAAACTAGATAATAGATTGATGTAATAGATAAGTATGATAATATATTGATTTTATTTACTCATAGATATTCGTTTCTACAAGCAGATTGTCATACATTGTATTTTCTATTGTTCTATTGGCCATGGTATTTGTCGCATGACATTATATAATGGCAGATTGGTGAATCAAAAATTATTGTTTATGTTTACAATGCATATCATAGAGGAAAAATAGAATCCCTTAAGAACACCCAAAATGACACAATTGAAAATGTTGCAGGTTCGGTTTGTTTGAGGCTAAACAGTACTGGAAAATGAAAGTTACTGTCCTTGCCCCCCTAGCACATACTGGCTTTAAGGCCCATTATGCCCCAGAAATGATTTTAATTTATTTCTCAAAAGCCTGTTATCGGTGGCCTGTTATAACTTCCAAAAAGTTACTCAATGGGCAATTATCTGAACCAACTTTTGCCTCAGCTGTTGCTTTTTAGCAATCAGTATAGTTAAAGTGATTTAGTATTTTGTATGGAAGTCAAAAAACTACTTTGTTTACATGCAAACAGTAAGGCCTTACATGTAGTAAGTCTGTCCTAGAGGAGGTGTCTGATTATTCTTTAGGCTTCAGTTCTCACACTGACACTAACTGAGTTCAAATATTTTGCAAATTCAGTTTTTATAGTCTAAATTACTCTAATTATTGAAACAATCTAAACCAAAGTTTTTGAAAAACGCAGAAAAAAATACACAGAATCTTGAAGAACAGTATCCTTTTTAGCTCGACTTTTCTATGAAAAGGGGAGCTATCCTACTCGCCCCGGCGTCGGCGTCGGCGTTGGCGTCACACCTTGGTTAAGTTTTTCGTACCACCCCACTTTATTTCAGAAGTATTACAAGTATGGCTTTGAAACTTACCATACTTGTTCACCATCATAACCTCCATCTACAGACAAGAGTACATAACTCTGTCAAGGTTTTTGACAGAATTATGGCCCTTTTTTGACTTAGAAAGTGTATTGAGCTTGGTTAAGTTTTTTGTACCACCTCACTTTATTTCAAAACCATTGGAGGTATTGCTTTGAAACTGACCATACTTGTTTACCATCACGACCTTCATCAACAGACAAGAGGACATAACTCTGTCAAGGTTTTTGACAGAATTATGCCCCTTTTTGACTTAGAAAATACATTGAATATGGGTAAAATCCACTTATTGCCTTAACCCTTTGAGATATTGCTTTGAAACTTTTAATGCTATTTCACATCATTACCCCCATCTGTACGCAAGAGAAGGTAACTCTGTCAAGGATTTGTTTTAAAAATTAAGGCCTTTTATCGACTTAGAATCTTGGTTAAGTTTTTAGTACCAGTCCACTTTTTGACTGAACTGTTTGAGATATTAATTTGAAAGTTGGAATACTTGTTTACAATCATGATTCCCAAACATGTCCAGGAGAAGGTAATTCTGTCAAAGATTTTATTTGAATTATGGCCCTTAACTGTCAATGTTTTGTATTATAGGCAAGCACTAAAAAACTTAAAAAATCTAAAAAAATTCATTCCTATCCACTTGTTCACTTTACCATAAATTATGTCATATAAACATTGCTGTAATATTCAAGGGTATCAAACAACTAGTTATTTTTCTCTTTTTCTATTACTTGTATTATAAGGTAACTATAATACTTTCACATACAAAGTCAAATCTATATATTATGCTGATTGTACAAAAATATACTGCTTCCTTGGCATAGATTTCTTGAAAAATTATGTTATTATGTCATTTACCAAGGTGTTCTGAGTGACGTAAAAATACCTTATTCTCTCAAAGTGGGTTTAATACTATTAAATTTATTTAAGGCTCAACTCAGTTTTTTTTTCTTTCTTACCAGCCCTCTTTTGACTTAAACATTTCAAACTTTGCTGCAGTGTTCAAGGGTATCACACAATTCAGTAAAATAATTCTTCACTAAATATCTTAATGCTCATGGCCATTGTTCACTTTAAAAATACAGAGATTCTTGTATTGCCTTTTACTGCAAAAACTTTTTTTATTGGCAAGCAATAAAAAAGTCGAGCGCGCTGTCTTACGGACAGCTCTTGTTTGTTCAGTTCCCCCATTCTTTTTTTCATTAAGGGAACACACATTGTATTCTTTGGGAATCATAGGCCACTTTTCATGGAATGGCACTAACATGTCACATTGGAGGTTCCATGATCACTGCCATAAAAATACACCTGCTAATGTTTCTAATTTAAAAAATTTACCATTACATGTTTAAATGTTGAATACTGCTTAACCTGGTGCTATTGGGTGTGAACAGTAGCATGCACTTTCCAGTACTATCCATAAACTGGCTCAATCAAACTGAGTCTGCAGCATTTTCAATATTGCTATTTTGGACTTTTTTTTAGAATTTCTGTTTCTCTTTATGTACATAATTACCTAGTATTAAGCTTTAAATGAGCGAATAAAAAGACCACTTAGGACAAACACACATGCAAACAACTGGATTTTATTTATTTTGCTCAAGCCCTGTCACTCAGTCATATTTACCTGTATTTAAAGAAAGATTCTACAACTAGATTTTTTAGAAGGTAATTCCTGATCCAGAAGTGTTCTCCCACAAACAAGTGCGTGGTTCCCCATTCTGCTCTATGCTAGTGCATACAAAAACGGACGATAGTAACTTAGACTGTGTATCATATAACACTTTATTTACATGATGATTAGGGGATTTTCTAATAATATGAAAAAATTGTTGATATAAGAAAAATATATAATTAAATTGATAACGTCATGGGATTTGACTGATTAATTTCACAAATAATCATTGTATATTATAAACATGAATGATATTGTCTGAATGATTAAGGTCAACATTTTACTTGCTTCTGATTTGTCCCAATAGTTTGATGCATTGACCTGTTTTGAGTTGGTATATATACATGTACATGATGTAGCTGATTTGACTATTAAGCCAAATGATTTAGATAACTATAAGTTGGGAATGCTTTATTGTTGATATGAAAATCATATGAATGTTAAATAAGAAATGCATTTATTTCAGGTGTGTGATATAATAAACTGTTGTGTGAGGTTTTTTAATGTGACATGGTCAAGACATACTATGATAGTATTGTTCAGTGTAAGTTCTCTTTAAATGTTTGTTTATAAGAAAAAACCCACATTTATTTTATTGAGCTCTGGAAAATTTGAAACACATATTTGACTTAAAATTTAAGAACAACACTACTGTCATGGAAGTATTTCCTGTACAAAAGCAGTATACCAGCTTTTTTTGCAATAAATGCTGTTGTTTTTTCCTTGTGTCCAGAATGATATGCACATACTATTAAGAAATATATTCAGAAATACATTGAAAATTGTATATTTGTGCTATTCTAATTCTATTCTTCCCAATACATGTATGAATCAAAAGCACTGTTCATTTTTGGGACATTTTACACTATTCAAGTAATCATTCTGGGAAAACAGAGCGAGTGCATGATCTGAAATTTTTGCATATAGGTTTTTTGCCAAGATCTACATCAAATAGAATATCAAATTATCAATCTTGAAATATTATTTCCATTCTCGTTATGTCAAAAGCCTCAGTGGAGTCCCTTTAAGTAATTCATATATGACATTGACCTTTAGATGACTGACCATCATGGTCAAATACTGAATTTAACTTATTGTCATATTGTTAATATTTATTTGTTTTGTGTTCGCATATTAATTTATAAGAAGAATTCCTTGAAAAATATTTACCTCATTTTGACTGGAAAAGTACATATATTATAACAACCTTAGCTAAAGGTAGTAATAAGAGTATGAGTCTGAAGTTTACAATATTTATGATTTCTCTTTGGTTACAGAGAGAAACAGTTTTTCTTTTTGTATTTTATTATATTGAAAAATGTATAATTTGCTGTCAAGTTGTGTGTAACTAAATGTGTAGTACATTTTACATTATCTTCTGTTCTTAGTAATTTATCTATAGAGTAAGTGTATAGGTAAAAGAATCTCTGGTAAAAAATATTGAAAATCTTAAAAGCACATATAATGTGTCAGAGATAAATAATTTTGTAATTCTTTAGAAAGGTCAAATATGTGTTCAATTATGTTTTAATGATGTATTTAGAGCATTTTAAATGTTTAACAACTGAAAAGAGTAACACTGAACAAACAGTCATGTGTTGTAAAGGTAGCAAAATGTGAGCAAAGTATTATTTTGACTTACATACAAAATACTGAATTAATGTAATTATACCAATTGCCAGATAACTTATCTACATGTACATGGTCAATAAGTACATGTAACTATTTGAGAACTGCAACAAGATATGTAAAAGGAAAGTTTGAAAAATAAAAATGTTATCTTTTCTAAGGCTTAATGGACCTTTAAAAAGTTATTATTTAATATATATTTAATGCAGATATCATATGTGCAGAAAAAATTTGTGGTAAAATGATATAACTTGCTTGTTTAATACTGATTACTTGTGCATGATCTTTAATATATTATAAGACATTAAATTTTGTTTTGCTTTTTTTTAGGTGACTTCTGTCATGTTACTGTTTGATAACAGTGAAGGTACAGTAGGTTCAGACAAGTTATATACATGTATACAGGACAAGATAGCTCAAACTGGTAGTTTGTTATAGCAAAAAGTGATGAAGTTTCAGCCATGAAGTCTTCATCGTGATGATGATCATCATGATCCTATTTATAGATTCTTTGCAATTATCTGTAAGGAAGAGGTTTCTGCTGCAGAGAAGAAAAAAATTCATACAGGTTTGTCATTTTTCCAATAATAAATTTAGGTCTGTTGTTGATTGCATGTACATTAAAGGTCTTTCCTTATCATAAGGTTCTAAGGTTTGTCATCTTGTGGTAATTACTGATCCCTTAGTAATTAATTACAGTCATCAAACTTTTTAAACATGTTTACTGTAATCACTTGTTGCATGGTGCATATGCCTGAAGCCTAGGATTTTGTGACTAATATCATCATGTTTTACTATTAGATTATGTGGAAATATGATTAATAAATGAATTATAGTTTAAGGGTTTTTCCAAATTTTCAACTTGCACCGATGTTGTTGTATATCAGGGTTTTACTTTCTAATGTTTGACTGATATCATTGCAGACCTTTACTAATTCAAAATCATGACAAAGTATTTAAAATTAAAATTTTCCTTTCCAGAATTACATTAATTCATTGTAGGACTAGTAATCATACAAAAAATATATATATTACTGTAAACATGTTACACTAGAAAATTAAAAAATTGAAATGTATGCTCATAGTGAAAAGATCCATTCAAAAGTTAAATTTTCAATTATTTTTCTGAAAA
This sequence comes from Ruditapes philippinarum, assembly GCF_026571515.1. Lineage (NCBI taxonomy): Eukaryota > Metazoa > Mollusca > Bivalvia > Venerida > Veneridae > Ruditapes > Ruditapes philippinarum. The sequence continues at coordinate 29,327 of NW_026867145.1, read as the reverse complement.
ACAATAACAGATTATGCCCTGCTTCTAGTTTCTTGTATTTGAACAAATTATGCTGTTTAATTGTTTTACTAAACCTTGCTCCCACTTTGCAGTAAGAAGTTGCCCACTCTGTTCAAATGAAGCTGTCTGAAGTACCAAGTAGAACAATGTATTATTTCTGGAACAACTTAATTGAAGTGAAGCTTACTATGTGAAGGAGTTATTTCTGTATTCAAAAGGAAACTTCAGCATACAGAATACCAATTGAGGTATAGTAGTTCACTTTAAATTTTTACTTTTATCCATCTAAAGAAAGCATGAGATACAAAAATAAGCGATAATAATTATTTTCCTGACACCAGAATACACTATGGTTCTGCTTGCAGTTAGAAGTGATGTTCTATTCTTGTACAGCAGCATTAATTAAAACCAATATTTGTCCTATCATTTAATTGAAAGAAATTGACAATATTCTTGTTTGTTTTTCAGCAGCATTTGTAAAGTTAATTAAGTCTGTATATCACACCATCCATTGCTTTTGATTTTCTTGTGACCAGAAACTAGCATTTTACATAGTGGTGTAAGCTTACTATGATAATTCATGCAAAGATATGATAAAGATATATATATATAAGATATATAAGAAATATGTCTTCGATTTTACTGGTAAATTGTTATGTATGGAGCACATTGTCTTTATGATGTTGAATATATTCAGTGCCAGATAAACAATTACTTGCAACATGACAAATATATTTTATTTTCAGATATTTGTAGCTTCAGTTATGGGAGTACACAAGATTAATTGAACTGGAATCCCTTCAGACGTTGACATAGCTAAATTTCGCAGTTTCAACTATAAATGGACATTAAATTAATATACATTGGTTTTATTTTATACATGTATTTGTTAATATTTTTGTTTTCCATTATTTCCCAATATTGTTAATTTTGGATAATATAATGCCACAGAAAACTTGTCGGTCTTGGAGTATGGCTGTTTAACAAAAACACTACAGATTGTTCGTCAGAACAATGAAATTACAGTTTTGCTTGTTAATGAACTAATTTACATAAATATATAATTTTTGTAAGTATGAAGAAATTTGGAACATATCATATAATGGGTATTTGTTTCTTTTGCATGCAAGATCCAAATATATTTCATAGAGTGAACAGCAGATTTAATATTTTCATGAATGGCATTGAAAAACATATACAATGTATAACTTTGGCACAATGTTGGTAAATGGAGGCTGCTATTTTACTGTGACTGAAAGACGTTCAGATATGACACCTTATTATGTCCGAGATCTATAGCCCATCATACAAGCCAAAGAGAGCAGATTTTTTTTTTCTGTGTAGAATCATTAATTTTCAATGTTCAGATTTGAAAGTGATTCTGTCATATTTCCTGAATTTGTTTAATTTCCTTCATGATTTGCAAATACTAATTATCTACTTTTTTATTTATCACATTTTTCTGAGAAATAAATGTATTTCCCACAAAATTTCTGTTTGTTTATAGGCTTTTCATTCTCATTCAAATAAGGGTCTGGCTACTTTTGAAATTATACTTTATTGTGAAATAATCTAAAAGTACTGTCATTTTTTACTGAAAAGCATGTTATAAGTTATGGTGTTCAATTGATTTCTGCAGGACAACTTATGAAGGAAATGAAGTGAGTTGATATTTGCCATGTTACTATCAAAAGGCAGATTTAGTTTCAATAAATTATTTTTGATGCTGTTATGCCCCTTTTTAGCTCGACTTTTTCTTTTTAAAAAATAGAGGTATTGTTACAGTCATGGCATTGCCGAGGTCATCCACAAACTTATACTTTGATCATTACTTTTTAGCTCACCTGAGCACAACGTGCTCATGGTGAACTATTGTGATCCCCCACCATCAGTTGTCGTGGGTCGTCAAAAATTTCTTTAAACAAATCTCCTCCGAAACCAAAGACTGCACAGTAATAAAACTTTGCAGGAATGACCCTACAGTTAGTGCCCTTAATTACTTTTGTCCAGTGCATAACTTGAAAACTAGTACATGTAGTTGGAATTCAATACAAATTCATACAATGGTCAAGCGAAATGAAAGAAAGTGCAGTGTACAATAACCATTACTCAATCTGCAGTATTTATAGAGTTATTTATCTTTTTCCTTGTCTTTCTGGACTTATTATAGAGTAATTCAATAAAACTTCATCAATGGTCAACCACATTGAAAGGAAATGCAACATACAAGAACCACAACTTACTATCTTTAATTGCCCACAAACATAACTCTATTTGAATTCTTTTACAAGGTATTCTGTTACATCCTAATGTCCAAAGCAGTCTTGTGGGGGTATTAATCACATTTAGTGATAGTTCTAGTTTTAACTAATCATACTTTACTTATTGTTTTGTGAGAATTTCATGAATCTCTCTGGATGAAATTGTGACTTTGATAAGTCATGTATTCACAATCACTGAAAGTTTATCCCTGATGGAACACTTATTACTAGTATGCATAGAAACAGAAAGATTTTTCAACCATTTTCTTTTCGAGTTGTTTGAACACTATCCAGTCTATATGCACATGGGTTGATGATAATTTGAATATCAGATTGATAATAACTATAATCCCCAAGAATGAGCATGTTTTTCATATGCCTTATAAGTAGATGAAATTATCAATGCTTAGTCATTGTTAATAGAGGACTTGGTTATCTACTTCCAGCTTCTGCTTCTGTCAGTAGTGTACTCTTAAAATTTAATCCAATTTAAAGTATTATTTTGAGGATATAAAGCAATTTGGTTTTTCGATCTCAACTGAACCACTTGAGAAAAAGTACTGGCTTTTAGTACTTTTGATAAACCGTGTTGTAATTGTTGGATGTCAATGATAAATCTCCCTGAATAAAATCATATGGCAAAATATTGCACTTTCCTTTGTACTCAGTCATTTCCACTTGATTATGACTTGACCCTTTAAAAAAAGTTGCAAAAGGATAGGAAATTTGGCCTTTCAAGTGATCACCAGCAATATAATGTCATATAAATTTGTCAGCGCAAGCGACCCTCCAGTGCTTTCAGTGCTTTGATTTATAGTTACCATGGCAACCATTTCTGTCAATGCATGTTTTAATTACTAATTCAGCAGCATGACAAAATAAGATCTATAATCAATCACCATCATGATACATCTGTCACATGATTGTTTTTTTCTCCTTAAGACAAAATGCATGTTTTATGAGAAATGCATGAAAGCTTCATGCATTAGTAAATTCCTGAACCTGTATCCCTAGGCAACCGACATCTCCGACATAAACCCTCCCCTGACATTCGTTGCAATCACGATAATTTGGATTTCCGCTGGAATCGGAAAATACAAGAAGTTTTATTATGAGATTGAGAGAATACTCAGAATTAATAGGCTCTCTTACTTTATTTTATTTTTTACCTTCTTTAGTAATGGGTTTAGTACAGATGACATCAAAATGTTGTTGTTTTTTTTGTATTTCAATCACAACTAATTAAGCTCTGGAGTTTTGAAGAGGAGAGTTTTGAAGAAGAACAGAATTGTCATTGGTTTACCTGACAGAAATAGACATAAATCGGTGATAAATCACATTGTTAGGTGTTTCAGTGTGGGTGACTCATTTCTCTGCAAGTTTTAGTACCTAACTTGACTTAATCAATAGCTATATATATGACTAACTCTAGATCAGAGGCGAAAAGTTTTACCTGACCAGACTTGTTATGTATACATAAAGTACTACATTTTTTTGTTACATTTATAATATACATAATTATAATAAAAAGTAATAAGCGTTTACCTACATAATACTATATTGCAGCTTTACGTAACTTTTACATCCAACCCTTCCTGTTACATTCTGTTACTTCTCAGTGGGTATAGTAAACTTTTACTTAAGGAAACTTTAAAAAGAAATGAAATCTAAATGCAAAATACATGTATTTGTCTATCCATATTAATTTACAATATTGTTTACTTGGAAAATAAAAGATAGATAATACAAGATAAAAGTTTTAAATTATAACAAAAAAACAAAAACAAACAAGATTGCATTTGAGAAAAATGCTATGCCACCGCATTAATACAACACTAAATAGTAGTGTAGGAACAGATTTTTTTTGTTTCTATACAATTTTGAAGATTGTCAAAATGCATAGATCCCTGACCTATCTAATTCTTATTATCAGATTAGTGGTTAAATCTGTTGTTAACTCAATAAAAGATCAGAGTAGGAATATATCAATGCACTTGAGTCTTAAGTGAATTTGATGGGCATATTTCACACAGCCTAAATTTCATGACTACATCAAAGGACAACACAGTAAGACACTTTGTCAAAATCTAGGTCAGCTGAAATCAAAGTTCACTTAACATCTTAATCTGTACACATGGTTCAAATTTTATAGCTGTACATAAAAGGACAAGAAAGTAGGTCACATCATCAAAATCTAGGTCACCTGATATCAAAGTTCAATTTTACAACTAAAACTGTGCACATGGTCAAAATTTCATTGCTGTACATCAAAGGACAAGAAAGTAGGTCACTGTCCCGTTGGGCAAGGCAAACTTTTGGACACAAGGGTTTAATTCAAAACAATCTTGATACAGGTCCACCAAACAACATTTCAAGTCAAATATCTAAGCTGTAGCTTTCTCCCATTCAGAAAAGATTTGTTTTATTTTCTGTTTTTACTATGTGAACATAATGAGAATCACTGCCCCTGGGCAGGGCCAATTTTAACACTAGGGGCATAATTACAACAACTTTAGTAGAGAACCCATAGATGATATTATATAGCAAACATCAAAGCTCTATGCCTTGTACCTTCAGACAAAAATATTTTTTATTTTTTTACTATATGTACATAGTGAAAATCAATGACTCCTGGGGGTGGGGCCAATTTTGACCCCAGGGCTATAATGTGTACAATCTTGCTAGAGGTTCACTACATAATATGTTTCATGCAAAATATCTTAACTCTAGCCTTTGTAAATTTAGAGAAGATGATTTTTTAAGTTTTTACTATATACATATAAGGAAAACCTATGGCCCACGTGGCGGGGCTAATTTTGACACAAGAGGCAAAATTTGAACAACTTTGGTAGAGTACCTATAGATGATATCATTTAACAAATATTCAAGCTCTAAGCCTTGTACCTTCAGACAAAGATTTTTTGATTTTTTACTATACATGTATGTATATATTGAAAATCAATGACCCCCGGGGCAGGGGCAATTTTGACCCCAGGGCTATAATTTGAACAATCTTGCAAGAAGTTCACTTCACAATGTTTCATGCAAAATATCTAACCTCTAGCATTTGTCAATTGCTAGAAGAAATTTTTTTACTTTATACATATAACCAATGACCCCCGGGGCAGGGCCGATTTTGACCCCAGGGCTATAATTTGAACAATCTGAATAGAGGTCTACCAGACAATGCCTTATGCAAAATATCTAAGCTCTAGGCCTTTTGGGTCTTTACAAGAAGGTATTTTAAGTTTTTACTATATGTACATATAGTGAAAATCAATGACCCCCAGGGCGGGGCCAATTTTGACCCAAGGGCTATAATTTGAACAATCTTGGTAATGGTCTATAAGACAATGCCTTATGCAAAATATCTAAGCTTTAGGCCTTTTGGGTCTTTACAAGAAGTTATTTTAAGTTTTTACTATATGTACATATAGTGAAAATCAATGACCCCCGGGGCGGGGCCGATTTTGACCCCAGGGTTATAATTTGAACAATCTTGGTAGAGGTTTACCAGACAATGCCTTATGCAAAATATCTAAGCTCTAGGCCTTTTGGGTCTTTACAAGAAGATTTTTTAAATTTATTCTTATAATTCCTTTTGGTTGCCATGGCAACCAGATTTCTGCATGGAATGAAATTCTTTGAACAACTTTGGAAGCCCTTCACCCAAGGATCAATCCTGCCAAGTTTGGTTGAAATTGGACAAGTGGTTTTTCAGAAGAAGATTTTTTAAGTTCACTATATAATCTATATAACACACACACACACAAACAAACACACACACACACACACAGGTGAATCGCTATATGCCACCGCATCGCAGATGCTGCGGTGGCATAAAAACACACACACAAAAAGTAAACAACTTACTCTGGTGGACATTCTCTTTAAAATTAGCGTTAGTTTTTTTGTTGTTTTTTTCAGTTTTTTTTTTCAGAAATCAAAGTTTTTTTTTGCTTTTTTTGTTTTTGTTTTTTTCTTCAGAAATCGAAGTTGCTTGTGAGAGATGTTGCTATCTGTTGCTATTCCACAACGAAATAGAACAGATTGGCCACTAATAAATCGGATACTAAAACAAATAACAAAGAGCTTGAATTATTATCTCATCAAACCACAGTCTCCAATCCATTTACAACCAATTGTTTTTATAAATGAATAATTAAATAACGTGCTTTTTACAGTTCTGTTTTGTTTAAACTGTTTATAACGGAGGAAAAGCAGACCAGAAAATGTCATTGGATAATTCGAGGCTTTGAACGTTGCAGCACAATAACTGGCTATATCTAATTTTAACTTGCTGATTGAATATTAAGCCATTGGTCTTTGGTAAGACAACTAAGTGCAGCACACAGCACAAATAAGCCATTGGACTTAGGTAAGACATCTAAATGCAGCACACAGCACAAATAAGCAATTGGTCTTAGGTAAGACAACTAAGTGTAGCACACAGCACAAATAAGCCATTGGTCTTAGGTAAGACACCTAAGTGCAGCACACAGCACAAATAAGCCATTGGACTTAGGTAAGACAACTAAATGCAGCACACAGCACAAATAAGCAATTGGTCTTAGGTAAGACAACTAAGTGTAGCACACAGCACAAATAAGCCATTGGTCTTAGGTAAGACAACTAAATGCAGCATACAGCACAAATAAGCCATTGGTCTTAGGTAAGACAACTAAGTGCAGCACACAGCACAAATAAGCCATGGGTTGGATATTAGCAACCTGAGAGTTGCACAAATATTGAGCTATTGGTTTGAAGGTTAGATAGAGACCTGAGTGTAGCCCACAGTTAATTATAAAGCCAAGTGTACCACGATTAAGCCATTGGTCTCAAAATAGAGACCTGTAGAGAGAAGAATGGATAAGCCATTGGTATAAGGTAACAGAGACCTATGTTCACTATAATAATTAGCTGATTGGTCTGTCATTAAGCCATTGGCCTGAAGGATGAGAGCCAAGTGTTATAAAGCACAATTAACCTAATGTAAGTTTTTGAGAAGTTTGAGCTAAAAGTTTCATGTCGGAAATACTCATTGTAAGATATATGTATATCTAAAATGGCTACCAGAAACCCATACATGCAACATTAACTAAGAAACATACAAGCAACATTAACTAAGGAAGACTGCCATTAATAATTTATATTAACTGGGCTTAGAAGACATCTTTATTTACCTATTATACCTATAATCAACTTTTAATAAAATGTAAAACATTTTCCAAAAGTTTAATTAACATGTACATTATACTTATAGCCAATAGGTAAGTAAAAATGTTCAACAGGTAAGTAAAAATGTTGCTCAGCCCCTTTAAAATGAGCTTTTAAAATGTTGCATGCTCAAACTATATAGCAAGCATTTCACAGATTTGAAGCTGACATGAAAAAAACAAACAAAAAAAACAACATTTTTTTTTTAATAAATAAGAAAAAACATAAACACTTTGATAAATTGATTGATTGATTGATTGATTGCATATATATAAATGTCCGGAACTGTTTTAATGAATATATCAAAGCCAACATGTCGTTGTTGTTTGCTTGAAGTGCGGATATATGTGGGAGGAACGCATTTCCTTTTTTAACTAAACATCAATAACCTGGCACCTCCACACCTTAATTACTTCTACACTCACTTACAAAACAAAGCACATTGCCATATTTGGGCGTAAATATGGAATATACAAGGTGACAGAATAGTCTTTCATGTTGTGCACAGTATTATCTCATCAATAATTTCGCTTTTCAATTTTCTTCTTAGATGAGAGACATTAAACCTAATTAAGAGGCACTTTACGGGCAGAATTCTGATTAGCTGCAACTTGATTGCAGTGATGCCATGAAAAGTTAATCTAATTTAAGTTCCCAGTCTAATCTAAATATTGAAAACAAAAGTGTGACAGCGAGCGTAAAAATAATCAAATTGACAAAAGTTATAAAGACAAAGACAATTCTACACATAATGATGTTACAAAGTAATATATAGGTACCAAAAATCCAAGTAATTCAATTAGGTCCTTCTGGAAAGTCTGGCTGCCGAATCCTTAACAACTACAATGTAGATTATACATGTATATACTGTCAAAACTAAGCGAGTGAGAAAGCCTCACGTAGGTGATAATTTCCTATAACAAGCTGAACTCACACCAGCTTCATAATCATATCTGAATGTTATGAATAATTTGTGAAGTAAAACACCTTTTTGCAAATTATGAACTCAACAGCACCTTTTACAGCAGCATGCCTCCTGAGATTCGTGCTACTTTTCATGAAAATTTTGAAAATATATTTAAAGCTGCATTCTTCCGATATATTTCAAGCAAATTAAACTTGAGTAAAATGTACTGAGATTTTAAGAAAAGTAAAAAGTAAAAAAAATCTAGATCAAAATCTATAATTTCCATTATATTTGCATTAAATGACTGATTTGCAATATGGTGAAAAAATACTGCAAAATCAGTCCTTTATCCTATATACATGTAACATGTACATTATTACTTGAATCTTAAATCTTAATTTTTGATCTTCTCAAAATCTAAGATCAAATTTAATTTTTTTGAAAATATTTTGGCTCATCTGGAGGCAGCTTTAAAGCTTGGGTTTATTTCACACATAATTACCATATCATTGAATATGGTCATATATTGACTATCAGTTTAATTGAAAGATGCTCGATAGTGCATTTTTCAGAACTTGAGATTATTGCAAAATTATAAGGAAAAATAAAAACTTACCCTATTAATTAGTCTTTTTCAAGTACACAAGTACCAGACAAAATGATTGACGTTAATTGCGTCAACCTGAAAATACAGAGATTTAAATCTTCATTATCTGTTATCAAGATGAATCAATAGTTTTTTGGGGTTTTTTAATACCATAAAATTTCTATTAAAAGTCCCCCACCCCCAGGTTTTTTTTGTTGAGGAGAAAATCTACTCAAAAGAACTAAATCCAGAATTTACTCCAATCCTGCAGAATCTATTTTATTCTACAGTCAAAAAATGTATCATGCAAACTCTTAAACTTTAAACCTTTTTAACATTATTACAATATTTGTTTAACACCAAACGTTTTCACAATGATTTCTGGATTTAGGAAATACTGTGATTTTTTACTACATGTTTTATAATACTGAGCAGTCCTGTCTATATGATAATTACCGTATACTGAAATATTAATACTGACATTATTCAAACATCAAAGTAACCAGGATTCTATTCAGTATAATTTACAGATCCATTCAAATTTACCTGAAACACAAAGTATTTCCCAAATGGTTCAATTAACTGTAATAACAGTGTTTTACAATCTAAATAAAGGATCATATTGGTGGTGCCAGAATCATGGGATACAGGCCAATTAAAGTAAGGGTTGTTGTAATCACTTGTAGCCCAACCCATTTGCACTATACTTATATGTACATTTGTTTTTGTGTTATTCATATTTTACATGTATTATATAGTTGCAATAAAATATTATTAAACTAAATTTAAGTAACCTTTGACTAATAAAAGTTTTTTGGGTTTTTCAGGTTCGGTTTTACATCACACCAACACAGCAGAAGTCGTATTGTGACCTTCTAGCTTTACTGTTGGAGAAGACCTCAGGACACTGCCCCATTGGTGATTTATTTCAGGAATGAGTGGTCACCAGAGTTGTAAAAGGTATGAAATGATAATGGTGAAAAAAAAATATGTAAATAACAGCTGTGTATAATATTCAAATATTTAAAAAGAACAAAATCCAACTTATTCCCCATTTCTTATGTGTGTCTGTGTTTGATACAATTATAACAAGTATAGTAGTATTGTCCAATAAAATGCTCATAAATTTGTTTTTAGTATTTCTATGTAACAGCATTGAAGAAATTTAACAAGATATATATACATACTTTTGCAAATGATTTGTCTTGTCTTACTTAAATAGCAACAAGTGATATTGTTACATATGAAAGATGTCACAACAGCATATATTAATATGAAAATGTTAGTGCCTCACAACATTAGACCTTCCAGGGCAGATTATCCTAAAATTTAATATTTCAAAGTCTTCTATGACTAAGAAATTTTTTGCCCTGGTTTACCTTCATGTTCGCTCAGGTAAATTTCTCAAAGATATTCTACTTAAACTTACTTAGAATTCTTGTTCTGATCACTATCAAAAAAGGTTAACTTAAATGCCGAGGCTGACAACCAACTAGTGGATCATGGCAATATACCCGCCTTTCTCCCGAATTGTTGAGTTAAAAATTAGCAAAAATCCTAAGAAATGCGATTTTTAGAAAATGTAATAAATACTTCATTATTTTAAGCACAAGTATCTGCAAAGAACAAGCGACATTTCAAAAGCTATATTATAGCTGTATACCTTCATTTCTCGCATAAAAAATGTCAACAAGAATAAAATACTAACCTTCTAATTTCTAATATGTCCTAATAACGTTAAACTGCATTTAACATTTAATACCATAAACAGTATTTTATTAATTACCAACTATGTTGCACAATCCTTTTTTCAAATAATATGTCTGCAAAGTAGACCATGTATACATGACTTATTTGGATATATACAATGTACATGTATGTATAATATTTGTAATATTGTTTCAACTAATCCATGTTCATGAAATTCTTATGCTATTGTATGAATTATTTTCACATAACAATTTGTGAACAGTTCAAAAGGTTAAGCCAATTTTTCTACCATTCCTTTCATAGTCTCTATCCTTGGTGACTGAAAATAATCAGATTTACCTCTACCTTAGGACAAACTGGTAAAGCCAGTTTTCCTAAAACAACTAACAGGTTTGTAAAAGCAACACGCCTTAAAACAATGAAATGAATTAATTGAAATATAATTTCACTCTAGATATAATGTCAAGTGCAAAGTAAATTGCTGGTCTACTTTAAGGATTAAAATGTAAATCTATTATCTTTTAATTCAAGAAAGGAAGTTGACAAAACTGTCAGTAAAAGGTGTATGTCCTTATATATAATCTACGGTGTAACTAATGCAGTAGCAATTATAAATAGAAAAGATAATTTATTCAACATGGTCAATATCATGATGGTTGGTCGTATCTGGTTAAGCCCTGGATGTAAATGTTAAGGCTGGTATTCATGCAGCTCTAATCATATTTCAAGCTTAGGTTTAAATCCATGTACTTATCATTATATATATAGGTATATGATGTAATCAATTAATTATATAACCGCCTCCGTGGTCGAGGGGTTAGAGTCAATGACTTCTAATCCAATTACCTCTCTGGCGTGGGTTCGATCCCCGGGAGATGCTTTGGTAGTTTAGCGCGGAGAAAGGTAGTCTAGTACTGGTGTAACTCTCCAGGAACGATGGTTAGGAAACTACCCCCCTATATGACTGAAATACTGTTGGGAAAAGGCGTAAAATGAAACAAACAAACAAACAATTTATTATAATATTCATAGTAATTTAAAAGCTACAGCAGTTTATTCTCCACTCTATATAATATTATATATGTTTGATTGATATCTACCTGGGACCCTGTACATCTTGGATAAAAGATCCCAATTTGTCTCCTACTAGAAATAACTTAGATGAAAGAACTCCATAGTGTAATAAAAGAAGGAAATATCACCAATGGCAGAAAGCCAGACAATTTGTTTTCGGGACAAAAATGTCAAATTATGAATTTTCGATTTCTTTTATTTGAAGAGAGGTACATACTGGATTTTCTGCTATCTTCTGGTAAGCTACTGTAGGACAGAATAAGGACAAAGCCCCCACCCCCTCTCCGACAAAAGCGACCCATCTAAAAATGACACAGTGGACAGATGGGTGGCTTCTGTCTTGGGGGGCTTTTGTCCTACACTCCAGTAGGACACCATTGACAGTACAAGACAATACAAGTATCAGAATACCATTCAAAATACCATAAATTAAACCATCACATTACATGCTAATGTTCATTTGAATGTTGGGAGGGGAAATTGAGTGGCATACACTATATCAGTGCTTAATAAAGGGCAAAAATGTAATTTTAAGGGCTATTTATACTTTGCGGAACGGAACGAAACGGAACGGAACAAACATTGAGGCACCACACGGGGTACATCAATTTTTTACTAATATGTAAATATATTAAATAAAAATAATGAAATATTGAAACTGCCTAGCGAACAGCCGATCTAGGGCTTTTTCGAACTGAACCATCTGAATACCCACTTCTAAATGGACATTATTTATATAAAATCTTCAAGACTGCAAACAGTTGTTCCGTTTCGTTCCGCAAAGTATAAATATCCCATAGAATAATGATATTCTACGGAACGGAACGGAACGGAACAAGATTTATTTTTTCTTCTCAATGGAATTTTTCATCCTGGTATATTACAGGTACATGAATTTATTACATGAAACCTGTTTTAAAAAAAAAACTATGTTCTTGACTTATTCAATATAGGAAATCCTATCGCCATAAAATTTATATATTTAAATGTTATACACTTGTTGCAGTAATTTAATATTTATTATTCATATAACTGACGAATGAAAAAAAAATGAGTGGACAATCTAAATATTTTTTGGCGATATCAGGACCTCTTTAATATGTGTCCAATGGCCGTCATATCCAGTACACTCATTTTGTCATCGTAAACAAATTAAATTTGAAAACATGCTTGTCATATATAAATTGATATTACATGCACTAATAAAGCTGAAATATCACTATTACAGTCAGCATTGTGTACAAACCATGTCTTCAACTCTATTTATTGTGATTCCGTTTCGTTCCGCAAAGTATAAATATCCCCTAGCATAATGATATTTAGCGGAACGGAACGGAACGAGATTTGTTATTCAATACCAATTTCCTCCTTTATAATGCTTGTATAAACTTCACATATAAATAATCATTCATGATGCATAAACAAAATCGCAGGCTACCTACCCTGCTAATGAAGACTCGTCACTTTTAGAAGTCACAACATATAAATCAAATACAGAAATGTGGAAACTATCTTTGTTTGTTTGGGATCTAACACCGTTTTCAACAGTATTTCAGTTATGTAACGTAGTCAGTTAACCTAAACAGTGTTCCTCGATTCTGTACCCGTACTTACCTGTTCTCCACAAGTAACTGCCAACTTCCCCACATGAATCAGAGGTGGAGGACGAATATGTCACACTCAATGTGTTATCAAATCGCCACGGAGAAAATGGCACGCCCGAGGATCGAACGGCTTGCGACTCTGCAATCTGAAGACCGGCACTCTTACCTAAATATCCCCTAGGATAATGATATTTAGCGGAACGGAACGGAACAAGATTTAATAATTGTTATTTATGGTATAATGCTTGTATAAACTTCACTTATAAATATTCATTCATGATGCATTAACGAAATAGCAGGCTACCTATCCTGCTAATGAAGACTCGTCACTTTGTTTTTAGAAATGACAACATATAAATCAAATACAGAAATGTGGAAACTATCTAATTATCGTACACAAATTAAATTTGAGAACATGTATATATATATAATTTGAAATTACATGCACTAATAAAGCTGAAATAATTATCACTATTACAGTCAGAGTTGTGTACAAACCTTGTCTTCAACTCTTATTTATTTTGATTCTGTTTCGTTCTGCAAAGTATAAATATCGCCTAGGATAATGATATTTAGCGGAACGAAACGGAACAAGATTTGTAGACGCCATCTTCCCCACATGAATCAGAGGTGGAGGACGAATGATGTCAGACTAAATGTCTTATCAAATCGGCACGAAGAACATTGCCCGCCCAAGGATCGAACTTAGACACCGACGCTCCTACCTATTGATCTAAGCGGGCGGGTTGGAAACTTATATAATTATCGTAAACAAAATCAATTTGAAAACATGTTTGCCATATAATTTGAATGTGCATGCACTAATAAAGCTGAAATATCATTATTATTGTCAGCATTGTGTACAAACTATGTCTTCAACTCTATTTATTGTGATTCCGTTTCGTTCCGCAAAGTATAAATATCCCCTAGGATAATGATATTTAGCGGAACGGAACGGAACAATATTTGTTATTCAATATCCATTTCCTCCTTTATAATGCTTGTATAAACTTCACATATAAATAATCATTCATGATGCATAAACAAAATCGCAGGCTACCTATCCTGCTAATGAAGACTCGTCACTTTTAGAAATCACAACATATAAATAAAATACAGAAACGTCGAAACTATAACACCGTTTTCAACAGTATTTCAGTCATGGAACGATGGGCAGTTCCTGGATTCTGTACTCGTACTTACCTGTTCTCCGCAAGTAACTGCCAACTTCCCGGATCGAACTTGCGACTCTGCGATCCGAAGACCGACGCTCTTACCTACAGACCTCAGGGTGTGTTTTGGAAACTATATTATTATCATAAACAAATTAAATTCAAAAACATGTTTGCCATATAATTTGAATGTGCATGCACTAATAAAGCTGAAATATCACTATTACAGTCAGCATTGTGTACAATCCTTGTCTTCAACTCTATAAATTGTGATTCCGTTTCGTTCCGCAAAGTATAAATATCCCCTAGGATAATGATATTTAACGGAACGGAACGGAACAAGATTTCCCTTAGGATAATGATATTTAGCTTACAGAACCGAACAAGATTTGTGAATGCCAACTTCCCCACATGAATCAGAGGTGGAGAACAAATGATGTCAGACTAAATGACTTATCATCTTCATGGAGAAAACTGCCCACCCAAGGATCGAACTCGCGACACTGATGCTCCTACCTACTGATCTAAGCGGGCGGGTTGGAAAGTTATATAATTATCGTAAAAACAAATTAAATTTGAAAACATATATGCCATATATAATTTGAATATGCATGCACTAATAAAAGTTGAAATATCACTATTACAGTCAGCATTGTGTACACGTGCCATGGATGTATCAAGCTGAGAGATAGCTGTACATATGGAGTTCTGTTAATTATTGTACGTAAGATGTTGATTCAGTCTAACCCACCAGAATTTTTCTCTGGGAGATAGTTTTACTACCGACTGCAGGTTCTCAGCGGGTATCAATTAACACTTCCTTGATAATGGACTGGAGAATTGATAAGGGATTATGATCCCTTACTGCCCTGTAACATGTAAAGGGGTTTCTTATTTTCAAAACGCCGTTACAAAAAATAAATTATTAAATATGAAAAACAAAATGCAATACCATTTCATTTACAATTATGTCATAAAATTTGAATTAAAATGTTCACATAAATCTAATTTGTATATTAAGAGGTAATATGCATGGTTATATAACATAGGAAAAAAACTTATGGAAATGTATAAAGTGGTCAGTCAAAACATTTCTTACATTTTTGTTGTTTTTATAAAGTTTTAAAGTGACATAATTTTTCCTCAGTATTTCTAAATGATTTTTATTAATTTATTGTAATTGATTAAATTAAAGTGAAAGAACTTGTTTAAATGATTTTTACACAAACATTTCTTATAAATACTTTAAAAATCTGGAAACAAAGTGATCCCTCGGAAGCATTAATCACAACAATATTACGTAAGAATTGCAGACTCGGTTTGATTGAGTCTGTTCATAAGGGATACCGCCCGATTCTGCTGGGTTTTTTTTAATATCGATTTTACTTAATTATTCTGACTTCCTTTTTAAGATATTATGATGATTTTTTTATATTGTTATTTAACATATTGTCAAATGAAACAATAATAAAAAATAATAATATAACCATTTGGTGATGATACTTACAAAACAAAATTAAGGTATTTTTTGACAAAATGACTGCACAACCCGATTTTGCTTCTTTTTTTCTCCATTTATTTTACTTAATTATATTGACGTCATTTTTTAAGAAATCATATCAATGTTTTTTATATTGTTCATTAGAATATTGCTAAATAGTACAATCAAATAGAACAATAATTCTGTAAACCGTTTGGTCAGCATAACTTCAACATTTTGACAAAATTGACCGCGTCACATGATTTTGCTGTTTTTTTTTTTCTTCTTTTATGAACTCCTATGACACACATGTACATGTATGATACATAGACATCAGTGTCGCGAGTTCGATCCTTGGGTGGGCAATGTTCTCCGTGAAGATGATAAGTCATTTAGTCTGACATCATTTGTACTCCACCTCTGATTCATGTGGGGAAGTTGGCAGTCACAAATCTTGTTCGGTTCTGTAAGCTAAATATCATTATCCTAAGGGAAATCTTGTTCCGTTCCGTTCCGTTCCGCTAAATATCATTATCCTAGGGGATATTTATACTTTGCGGAACGAAACGGAATCACAATTTATAGAGTTGAAGACAAGGATTGTACACAATGCTGACTGTAATAGTGATATTTCAGCTTTATTAGTGCATGCACATTCAAATTATATGGCAAACATGTTTTTGAATTTAATTTGTTTATGATAATAATATAGTTTCTAAAACGCACCCTGAGGTCTGTAGGTAAGAGCGTCGGTCTTCGGATCGCAGAGTCGCAAGTTCGATCCGGGAAGTTGGCAGTTACTTGCGGAGAACAGGTAAGTACGAGTACAGAATCCAGGAACACCGTTTAGGTTAACTGCCCATCGTTCCATGACTGAAATACTGTTGAAAACGGTGTTATAGTTTCGACGTTTCTGTATTTTATTTATATGTTGTGATTTCTAAAAGTGACGAGTCTTCATTAGCAGGATAGGTAGCCTGCGATTTTGTTTATGCATCATGAATGATTATTTATATGTGAAGTTTATACAAGCATTATAAAGGAGGAAATGGATATTGAATAACAAATATTGTTCCGTTCCGTTCCGCTAAATATCATTATCCTAGGGGATATTTATACTTTGCGGAACGAAACGGAATCACAATAAATAGAGTTGAAGACATAGTTTGTACACAATGCTGACAATAATAATGATATTTCAGCTTTATTAGTGCATGCACATTCAAATTATATGGCAAACATGTTTTCAAATTGATTTTGTTTACGATAATTATATAAGTTTCCAACCCGCCCGCTTAGATCAATAGGTAGGAGCGTCGGTGTCTAAGTTCGATCCTTGGGCGGGCAATGTTCTCCGTGCCGATTTGATAAGACATTTAGTCTGACATCATTCGTCCTCCACCTCTGATTCATGTGGGAAAGTTGGCAGCTACAAATCTTGTTCCGTTCCGTTCCGCTAAATATCATTATCCTAGGGGATATTTATACTTTGCGGAACGAAACGGAATCAAAATAAATAGAGTTGAAGACAAGGTTTGTACACAATGCTGACTGTAATAGTGATTTTTCAGCTTTATTAGTGCACTTAATTTCAAATTAGATATATATATATATATACATGTTCTCAAATTTAATTTGTGTACGATAATTAGATAGTTTCCACATTTCTGTATTTGATTTATATGTTGTCATTTCTAAAAACAAAGTGACGAGTCTTCATTAGCAGGATAGGTAGCCTGCTATTTCGTTAATGCATCATGAATGAATATTTATAAGTGAAGTTTATACAAGCATTATACCATAAATAACAATTATTAAATCTTGTTCCGTTCCGTTCCGCTAAATATCATTATCCTAGGGGATATTTATACTTTGCGGAACGAAACGGAATCACAATAAATAGTATTGAAGACATGGTTTGTACACAACGCTGACTGTATACCACCTCAAATATTTTATAAGTCCATTGACATATGGCTTTGAAACGTTGCACACTTGTTCTCCATCATAATCCCAACATGTTGTCAAATTTAATTTGTTTACGATGATAATATAGTTTCCAACCCGCACACTTATATCTGTAGGTAAGAGTGCCGGTCTTCGGATTGCAGAGTCGCAATCCGTTCGATCCTCGGGCGGGCCATTTTCTCCGTGGCGATTTGATAACACATTGTGTGTGACATATTCGTCCTCCACCTCTGATTCATGTGGGGAAGTTGGCAGTTACTTGTGGAGAACAAGTAAGTACGGGTACAGAATCCAGGAACACTGTTTATGTTTACTGACCATCGTTACATAACTGAAATACTGTTGAAAACGGTGTTAGACCCCAAACAAACAAAGATAGTTTCCACATTTCTGTATTTGATTTATATGTTGTGACTTCTAAAAGTGACGAGTCTTCATTAGCAGGATAGGTAGTCTGCGACTTTGTTTATGCATCATGAATGATAATTTATATAGATGTGATGTTTATACCAGCATTATAAAGGAGGAAATGGATATTGAATAACAAATCTTGTTCCGTTCCGTTCCGCTAAATATCATTATCCTAGGGGATATTTATACTTTGCGGAACGAAACGGAATCACAATAAATAGAGTTGAAGACATGGTTTGTACACAATGCTGACTGTAATAGTGATATTTCAGCTTTATTAGTGCATGTAATATCAATTTATATATGACAAGCATGTTTTCAAATTTAATTTGTTTACGATGACAAAATGAGTGTACTGGATATGACGGCCATTGGACACATATTAAAGAGGTCCTGATATCGCCAAAAAATATTTAGATTGTCCACTCATTTTTTTTCATTCGTCAGTTTATGTGAATAATAAATATTAAATTTCTGCAACAAGTGTAAAACATTTAAATATATAAATTTTATGGCGATAGGATTTCCTATATTGAATAAGTCAAGAACATAGTTTTTTTAAAACAGGTTGCATGTAATAAATTCATGTACCTGTAATATACCAGGATGAAAAATTCCATTGAGAAGAAAAAATAAATCTTGTTCCGTTCCGTTCCGTAGAATATCATTATTCTATGGGATATTTATACTTTGCGGAACGAAACGGAACAACTGTTTGCAGTCCCGAAGATTTTATATAAATAATGTCCATTTAGAAGTGGGTATTCAGATGGTTCAGTTCGAAAAAGCCCTAGATCGACTGTTCGCTAGGCAGTTTCAATATTTCATTATTTTCATTTAATATATTTACATATTAGTAAAAAATTGATGTGCCCCGTGTGGTGCCTCAATGTTTGTTCCGTTCCGTTTCGTTCCGTTCCGCAAAGTATAAATAGCCATTTTAAGGGAGGCTTAACATGATTGAGGCAAGCAAAACATTTTTAGCACCATAGAGTACTGAAAAGTTCATTTAAAGGTATTTCTAACAAAAATTGTAAATTTATGAAAATGAAGAGGACAAGAAAAGACTACATTCAGGTATTTATGATGTTACCTTTTATTTTATGTAAATTAAAATGAAACCTGGACAATATGTGACAATATGGGAAACATCTTTTCATTAGTAAACATTGAGGCAATAATTGTTTACTTTGCAACAGATGTCTCATCTCATTTTATTAAGCAAAAAAAATAATATATTTTCAAAATAAAAAAAGTAATAAAGTGATAGGAAACTGTCAAAAACACAGGTTTTCTGCCATTATTACATCTGTGGAAAAAAACAACAACAAAGTGCAAAAACTATGCAAAATATGATCACATTACAAAATCCTGTCAAAAATACCCCAGGGCACTTGATAATGATCATTTTGCTAAAATTTTGTTGACATCACTAAAGAATTGTTGCACACAGTAGCAGGCCATCTGCCCGCCTACATTTTTACCTGTTATGTGTTTGTTGATACTTTTAGAAAAAGGGGCCATAATTGTGTTGAAAAATTATTGGTAAGGGGGCCATAACTTTGTAAAAAAAGATTGGTCTGATGCCAACTGGTTTTTTCAGTGAAGTTACATACATGTACCAAATATCATCAAAACGTTTTTATTCATTCTAAGGAATGAGTTGACTACAAATTAATCAAATTATCATTTCATCCATGCTGCATACATGTTTAATTGAAAGAAATTTGATTATACTAAAAGATTCAGAATTATTGTTTTTCAAGGGTTTTAACCTGCAGCATTGCTCTCACTATTCTGATGTACTTGAATACCGGTATTTTAAAGCAATCAAGCCATATTTATATATTATATACATTACGTTACATCCAAAAACATATGAGCTGCATCACAACAAAACCAACGTATTGCGTTTGCAACCAGCATGGATACAGTCACCAGCCTGCGCATCCTCGCAGTCTGATCAGGATTCATGCTGTTCGCTATCAGTTTCTCTACTTGTTAAAAGGTTTAAAAGCGAACAGCATGGGTCCTGATCAGACTGCTGGGAAGCGCAGGCTGGTCTGGATCTATGCTGGTCGCAAACGCATTACGTTTGTTTTGTCATGGCGTGGCTCATATTTTACACAGCAAATGCTTAAGTCGTATTAATTCAGTTATTATTAATTCATGTAATCTAATGAAAAACCGACCAAAGATTAATCAGTTGATTATCGGTCTCGGGTCAATATTGCCAAAATAGTGACTGTTTTAATAATATAACAGATGGTCATTTTTATCCATTTTTTTTTTTTTTGGTTCTCAGTGCTTAAATAAAATATAAATGTTTGACTGGACATCAAATGATAAAGGTCAGGTAAGGGCAGCTTATATTAAATGTTTTTTTTTTTCAGGTCTCCCAGAAAAGTTCTATTCTACCACAGTGTTGCGACTCATAGAAAGTTCTAAGTGTATCCTAAATCCTAAGGCCGTTAAACCAACTTATGGACTCAGTAAATACTTTAGACCATTTCAATAAATAGAGGATATTCAAGTTTTTTCTATAAATACTTGATTTATTTTCATGGAGTGGTATGACAATAAATATTTCATGAGTGGCGGTAGCCACGAGTAAAATATGATAATTTTCATGCTACAAGACGAAAATAAATCTCATATATTTATATTTATTTTATACATTTTTCTCTATTTTGACATTACAATTTGAAAAAGTAAAATTTTGTGTACTGGCAATATTTAGAGGAAAGTAGTCCTTCAAGACACCAGTGAAAATACGGAAAATATATTTCACTGTAGTGAAAAATATTTTTCAGCAGTGAAATTAGGGAAAATGAAAATATGCATTATATTTCATCAATATTTCTCAATATTTCATTTATATGGATATAATAAATGATTTTACCTTCAAAGACTGTGTTCTTTAATTAAATTCATTTTCCTGAGAAAAGTTAAGTTTAACACAACTTGACAGACCCTTTTATTTGCCACGTGTTATTGGTCATCTTTATTTCTAGTCATGAAATAATAGTCTAAGTTAAGATACTTTCTTTGACAAAATTGGCTCAGTTTTGGTCTGGAGACTTACATCACTTTCCAGCTTGATACTGTTTGTGAGAGACAAAAAAATATGTGCATTCATGCCACTTCTGTACTCAGTATTTTTGTACACTTTTGAGTTATGCCCATAATTGCATTGTAATCAATTCTTTCCGGGCTTATTAGGGGCAATTTACTTGCCAAAACGGTTCTTTGGTAATGCATCGCTTTTTTTAAAAATAAAACTAAATGGCTTTGATTATGTCAGATTGTCACATCAATCGATTGAATATGATATAGCACATTCAGTTGATTGAATATGATATAGATTTGAATATTTCTCCTCTGTGAATGAAGATTGGTGAATTTTTAAAACGTATTTAAGCCATGTACATTCCAATATTAAACTTATTGTAACGGATGTATGTAATGACATTTACAAACTTTCCTTTGATATGCTTTAGAACTTGTCACAAATTATGTCTGCCCCCATTAAAAAATTTCTTAAGTACTTTTAAGTGTGGATCATGAATCAACACATTTTTTTATGAACAGGCTTTACTTATGTATCTTGTATTCATGAACCTTTTCCTGACATTCATGAACCTTTCCCTTATATTCATGAACACTTTGAACAATCCTTAAACTAGTTCATAAAGTTCAACATATTCATGAATAAACACTTATTCATGAATCTAAAGTTGATGAACATTTTTCTGCTATTTGTGAACCAGTTCATGAAGTTAATCATGTTTATCAATAAGTTCATGAACTTAAAGAACCCATTTCACCGGGAAATGTACTGCTAATAGGATGCTTGCTTGACAGATTAGAACCAACAGAAATCACGCTTAGATTTTTCATTTCTTTTAAATTACATTTATGGTTACCATCAGTTGCAAGCTAAGAGTCTTTACTTATTCATTTGATTTTATGTATTTGAATAAAATTTTCAAGGCTTGCTGCTAACAACCATGTAGTGCTTGAATTTTGCTTTGATTGTATGAATTTGCCTCTTACAGCACTTCTAGTGCTTTGATTGTATAAGTTTATGATTATGCTTTATACGAAAAGTTCTGGACAAAGCAGTTTAAAAGAAGATGACTGAATGTGCTTTTATGCAAGTCCAATTAACAAAAGTGACATTGAAAGTAAAAAATTGATCAGTAGCTACAACTTTTGTAGATGACCATAAGAAGCGATCATTTCCTACACACACAGGTATTAATAAATTATAATATTACAGCAAATTTTGAATGACATTTCGATATAAGAAGTTTGAACTTGTCTTTACATCAAATGTACTATTATGCATAAAACAGGGTAAATGGACATTTGCCCCCTGAACCTTAACAGTTGCCCCTTAGCCCACCCCAGACATTTGCCCCCTCATTATTTGTGGAAGGGTGGACATTTGCTCCTCTAAAATTTGTAAAGGGAGGACAAATTTTGCTCCACCATCTCTGTATGGCAAAAGCCCCAGAATCATAAAACAATCAATCAATCATTAAACAGTCACAAATACAAAATCTGGTGATCAAGTGATTTAATAAAGTTCATGACTTGTATATGCATTATAAATTTATAATAATAATCCTTAAATATAAAACGAAATTAAAACAGATTTTTTCAAAGACAAAAAGTCTGATAATATGAGTTGCCGATAATGATCATTAAAACACAATTAAACACATGTTTTGTCACTCCCTAAATGTTTCATTTTAATTCACAGGTTAACCTTTATCTGTTATTTTAATTAAGCATACCAGTGACATTATTTCCCAGCGTGACATTTTCAAATGCTATGTGTACATCAAACCAGTTAAATATATATTTCTTATTATTGAAAATATTCAAACGTCTTTAAGAATTCCTAGCCTTTTCAAATTTTTGAGATAAATAAAATCCTAATTTCAACCAAAAGGTCAAACTTGAAAGATAGATAATTAGAGGCACAAAATAGTTTTGCTATTTTGAAAGTTCATTAACCTTAAACCTTGAACCCTCTTTTATAATGAATATAATTACAATGTAACTGTAGAAGAATACTAGACCAAGAATACATTATTATTATAAAGCGACATTATGCCCATCAAATGGTAAATGTAACATGCACATGTAAATTAGTCAAAATATGTTTATATTTTTCCATAAATAGATCTATCTATCCTTGACTTATAATGCAAAAAATATCAATAATCTGTGTGACTTATGGATACTTCTATAAATATCATTCGGAATGTATCGGTAATGGTCAATTTTTAAAAAGAGTGGGACAGTCTATAGAAAGATTTTATATTTTGTCTTTAACATTTTCATGATCAATTATTGGTCTATCACAATTATCATAGTCAATCTCTTGAAATGAGCCGAGCCATGACAAAACCAACATAATGCGTTTGCGACCAGCATGGATCCAGACCAGCCTGCGCATATCCCCACAGTCTGATCAGGATCCATACTGTTCACTATCAGTTTCTCTACTTGTAATAGGGTTTGTAAGCGCAGGCTGATCTGGATCCATGCTGGTCGCAAACCCATTATGTTGGTTTTGTCGTGACAAGGCTCAAATATATCCCTAAATCAATTTAACTTGACAGTGAATTAATGAGCACAATGTCACAGCAAAAATAAATATCAACAATAAACTGGCAATGCGACTAAACCAGGTTTTCAACTGTGACAGGAATCAATAGGTCAAAGTGTACTGAAGTAATTGAGTAGAATCTGAAAATTCTATTGTAAGCAAATGACCTTGACATTGCTCCCAGATATCTAAGTGGCAATCCCAAGATGCAACACAGCAAGTTTGGTGTCAAAAGGTCCAAGCAAACTTAAGCTTTTACGTGAAAACTTCACTTAATTGTTTAATGAAAATTCACAATTGTAAAATTGAAGTCATCATTGACAAAATTGTCAATGTCTTCTTTAAAGCCAATCAGAAACAGGGACAAAGCATAATCATATGCGAATTATTTTATACGGTGTTAATCTAAATTGATGCATTTTCTAACACAAGTCATGTCAGATTTGAACTTTTGCTCCTGTTTAATAATACCACTAAATTATAACAGTACAAAAAAAGACTATGTAAACAAATAATGGCATTACAACACTAATATTCACAATTCAAGTGGCCCTGACCCTTTTACAAGTCTTGGGGATGGCGAAAATCCAATGGTTTTCGTTATAACTTGTTTAATTGTGAATGTTTAGTTATTAGTCTAAAACAACAGGGTTTGCAAGTACAGAACAGAAAGTATGCTTTTACTGCACTTGTTCAAGGCAGTGACTGGCACAATCTTAATGACATAAAAGTATTTTAACGATTATAAGAGATACTCCAGAACTTAGCAAATGTTGGTGTGTCCTAAATAATTCTGTCTGAGGTACAAACAAATTCAACAGTTACAAATATACCAATGATAACCACAACCGCGTTGATTCCTCTTTTTTGTAAACAGTAGTGAAAAGTGAAGCTAAAAAGGCAAAAGGTTGTCTGTACTCCAGGATAGATGGGGAAAAAAACCTACATTTCCCCTGTTCCGGTAATAACCACATTGTGTTGATAACTTTATTGTTAACACTATAAACAGTAGTGCTCTGTGGTGTAAAAGGTTGTTTGTACTTCCAGGATTTTTAGACAGAGGAAAAAAACCTACATTTGCCCAGCTCTGGATAACAGTATTCATTTTATAAGTCACAAATGTGACATTTTAATAACCTTACTATATATTATTATTGATACAAAATCATTTTAGTTATATAATGGTTTCATTTCATAGTTCAATATATAAAATGTTCTGTTACCAATTTCTTTGCAAGTGACTGCCTAATACTAATCCCGCATGATTTCTAACACAAATGGCCATTAGGATCAGTTGTCACAGAGAAATTACACCTCTCCTCAGGATCAAACCTGCTACCCCAGGATTACTAAACCAATGCTCTCGTCCTATTAAACTAAGCAGGTGGACACACTATTGCCGTACATTAATTAACGTTTGATTGGGTTTTACCTCACACCCACACAGTAAAGGTCATTTGGAGATGTTCCAGCTTTACTGGTTGAGGAAGACCTCAGGTGCCGTTCCGTGCATTTTTTCAGGCAACAACGGGCACCTGAGTAGAACCACCGATGTTCCGTAAGCTAGCTGGATAGCTTACTCACATGAAAGAATCCCAAGTCCCTGTCGGGATTCGAGCCCACAGCGGTGAGGGGAAAGTGGTTACCTACAATGTACTGATATACACATATCTTTTATCCAGGGTTCAAATACATCAAAAATATCATTGTGATTATGTTAAAGCCTAATCACACCAACACTGCTAAAGGTCCAAAAGCTTGGTTGAGCTTGTCCTAACTTACATAAGGCAACTTTATCTAGTCAATATATTGTCTTATTCATTGCTTGGTATATTAATACACCAATTTATACCAATTGATGTACCAATCACGCCTCAAATTATTTATTATAATATTATAATGTACATGTATAGGTGCCAACACATAATCATTTCTATGCATCAGAAGCTCACAGAAATACATTTTACAAAACAATTAAACAGTGATCTGTGATTGGCCATTGTATGCATCATGCATTAATCAGATGATATATTATTTATGCAATTATAGCTTGATATTAAGTAATTGTCACCTTAACAAAGATAACTGGACTCTTCCATCTTCTAATCTGGGCAAAACCATTTATCATTTTAGGAGAAAATTTGAAAATAAGTAACAGACTGAATAGCCAACAGTGCAGACTGTGAGACAGTGCAGACCCGGTGATCTGACACTGCAGGGACGTGCCAGCTGAGACTCACATGTCTACACTGGCTGCATGGGTGTATAGAATCTGTTGCCACAAACAGGCTATAGGTTAAACCTGAATTATGCTACTATATTTTATCTTTATATTTTCAATCAATTAAATAGTATTGTGGCCTTTGCTCAATCAATGTTAATAGATCCTCAATCCACTGTGCATGCCAATACAAGATCACCAAGAGGCAAATTTCCATTAAAAAGGTCACATTTAAATCGGTCAAAAAAGTTAACAAAAAAACAATCATTTTAAAAAAATTTACGCTTTTCTCAAATAACACATAATTAACAATTTGATACAAAATCTGACTTAAGATTTCAAAGAGAATTTAAAGTGAAATATCATTAATGAATTCAACAAAACATTATAAACTTACCAAAATATAACCAACACAATAAACAGAATGTCCCAGTTTTGAATAACCTGAACACGGCTTTACATGGATATCAGGTTTAACAGTCATTACAATACCAACGCTAAGGCCGTTTATGATAAACAAAGTTTCAAGTGTACTGTTGAAATATTGAACTAAATTATGACTATAAAGTAAAACCAATCAGACAATTTAGGTCATTCGATAAACTAGTTTCATGACCAATAAAATGATACAATATTGACACCAAAATGCCTGTAACCAGAATATTATGTGAAAATTAACACAATTTTAAGTGATTAAACTCCCTCTATAAATAAACAGATAAAATGTTATTCCCTTTATATTATTATTACCTTATAAATCGTTCAATATTCCAGCAGTCAGCTAATGGTCTTAAAATCCTTACATGCGGCGATTAAAATTCCATGCTTTTGTGATACACAAAATTCATATACACGCACACACACTATATATATAATATATGAAATTTAACTGTACAAATGTGTACAAACTTTGAAAATTGTACAGTCAAGATGACACAGTAATATGCCCTGAGGAAATCACTGGAGCAGATAAATAAATGTGTCTTTTCACATCTAAAACAGATCAGTGTTTGACTATTGAAAGTCCTTTTCATAAACAATACCTCGAGGCTTCATCTCTTAAACAAACATACTGTCTGTCCGTCTGCTGAGCACATTTTTTCCAATATTATGTAATAGAAATGTGCATTATAATCACTCTTAAAACTGGCTCAAGGACATTAACACAACTGTTAGATATTGTCTATACATGGGCACATTAAAATACACCAGTGAAATATAAAACATTAAATTATTATGAAGGTTACGTATTAATCATTTATATACATGTACATATTTAAATACAGTAAAAAGTTTTTTTGTAATTGTCATTATAAATTACTATATTGTGCAATTAAGGTAAAGAGAACAAAATTTTAATGTGTGAGAAAAGTTAAAACTTGAAAGAAAAAAAAATAGGATTTGAAGAAAAAAAATCAAGCCTTTTCAAATAAGCAGCATTATAAAAATTTAAGAGTTCAATCATTTGTTGTTGTTTTGTTTTTTAATTATAAAAACAACACATTCACAATTTATCTTTAACAATAATTTTCATTATTGTAAAATTTTGCAGATTTAAAATTTATTCAAGATTCTTTGAGGGAAAAAAAGGGAGAGAAGACCGGTTCACTATTTACCTTTAAAGTGCTGACATAATTATGCTGGAACCCAAAATTTGCCATCTTCAGGGCTTTCATTTAACATTTGAGGCAACAAACGTGCCAACAAAAACAACCAATTCGGCCGAGGGTCAAAGAGGATATTTTAATAAACAGGCTGAAAATACAACCTATTTCACCAGCATTTTAACCAATGATATAGATCGCCAATCTGTTAATGAAAACCCTGCACCAGCACAGTGGCATGTCCGAGTCTGTGTATCATCTCAGACTAACCATGATATATACTGTTTGCTAACTGGCTTAACACTGTCATCTTGATATCCCTAACATTTATAATGGACAGTTCCAAAAATGGATGCTGGACACCTATTTACTGTTTTTATTGCTCTAAAATACATACATGTGAACTCTCCCACTTTTAGCAGGAGACTCCCACTTTCTGTAGCCATATTTTCAAACAAATTTCTTAAAATAAGGGGTTCCACTTGATCATCAAAAAAAGTTCAAATGTATGAAAATATTTTTGACCAAGTTTTATCAATATTGCTAATAACCTCTGGACATAAAACAGCTATAATGACTAGACAATACCACAAGCATTATAAGAACTATCCCAGCATGCATCATATTGCAGTTTTCACTCTACAATTTGGTCTTGAGGGCTTGTCTGCTTTTAATAACATTTGAGTATTGTTGGCTGTTCAAATTTAGGATTCTGATAAAACCAGTGACCCTTGACCTTTTTTTTTTTTTGCCTTTTAAGTCCCAGAAATAGAATATTTTATTTCTCAAAAGCTTTTAATATTTTTGGTGCACTGCTTTGCAGTTTCTGAAATGGAACTCACTGGCCATGTATTAAAACCATTGCTTTTTGTATTTTCTGATTCCAGATCAGGAAATACAATGCTGACATTCAATCTCTGGCACAGAATTTCACGACAAACCTAACAACAAGTAGTTCTCAAAACAGCTTAAAATTAGCAATGTAAAAGAAAGAAATATTTTTATTTTGTTACAAGTATCCAACAAATTACAATGCATTCAAAGTTTACAAGTAGCGTTGGCTTATAGAAATGTCAACAAATGCACAGTCACAAATTTGGCGGATGAATAGCATTTTAATCAAAGAAACTGCTATTTTTAGCGATGTTGATTACCGAATACTGCAGAGCATAGTACACAAATAAATCTGAACGTCAAGTAGTGGAATATAATTATACTGTATGTCAGACTGTTTTGGCGAGAAGATTTTCAGTAAATTATTTACATCAGTGTTAAACAACGTTATATGTTGAAAAAATACCTCAAAATTATTAAGGATTACAAACCCGAAATGGAAATTCTAAATTTAGAATTATTTGATTTTATTCAAGTTACATGTATCTTCGTATAACTTCCCCGTGGTGCAGTGGTAACGCGCTTGTTTAGAGTGCAGAGTCTGGTTCAGAATCCCAGCCAAAATATTTTTTTAAAATTTTTTTAAAATAAAAAA
>NW_026867144.1:0-36667 GCF_026571515.1 Ruditapes philippinarum | reverse complement strand
TTCAAGAGGTCACAGTTGCTCCATTGATGTGCATAGCTTATTGTCACATATCAGTTATGGTAAGTTGTTTTCAGTTAATATGAGAATTTAAGATCATTTACATCATGTTTATATCTAAACCTTTTTGGTTTTTCCTTGGTGGTAAGTTGTATACTTTAAATTTCACTATTTTATCATCAACATGATGTTTATCAGTTAATTTGAACTACAGATATATTTCATATGTTTTATTTGTTTGAAGTGCTTATTTGATTATGTGCATTTTATTGATATACTTGTTATACTTTGACTCAATGTCAGTCCATTTTACATTCTGTAATCTTATTCATTTTGTGAAAAGCATATAAAATACTGGATTTATTTCATCACAGATAAATAGCTAAATTGTTAAATGATTTACATATATTTTTTTCATTTTATATTTTCAATGAATTCTTTTTTTTTTGTTTTCAGGTTGAAAAGGACAGTAAAAATTGTGGAAAAAGTATTGGTGATTAAAAAGTAAAAATTCACACGCAAAAAATATCCAGATATTGTCAGAAAGCATAAGATGTTGGGATGAAGTGTACATTTAAGACAATGAAATAAAATTCATGTCTTCAATTTTGCATTTTTTATTGTTTATTTCAAACATGTATGTATGCACAAAAAAGGATTTATATCCTAAAACACCCCGGCCCAAACAAGGCGGGGGGTCTAAAAAAGAGGTGCCCCCCCTAAATATTATCATCAGATTTTTTTACATATCAACTATATTCCATCCACCAGTACTGGAAAAATATTGAACTTGAAAAAAATGCGTTTACGTATTATGTATATCGTTTCAATAACTTGTATTTCGTTATAATGAAAAAAATTATATCTACTGCAAGTTTAATCACGCTACATGATAATGTTTAGTTGTATCCATTCTAATATATTCATTGTATTTATCTGTTCTGAAGATATGTTATATTTGCAATCCTTGTAGACCGTTTAGCAAGGCCATATTGTTGTAATTGTAGTATCAAAAGGGATAATAATTTTCTCCTTGATGTAGATATAGACCTCAATCTGATTAAAATCAGCTCCTAAATAAAGCTATGCATCAGGATCTGACGATCAGCAATAGGTAATCACCTTCTCATATCCTTTAAAATAGCCAATCATCGGCGAGCTTTCATAATTTTGAAAGCGATGCGGTTTCTATTTTTAACAGATGAAAAATCAATATTGAGTAGGTAATTTTCACTGTTTTCAAGAACAAACATGGGGTTGTGTATATAGCCGGCAGGTAAACTGGCAAAGAATCTTGACCATAAAAATGAGTGTATTATTTCGGGTTTATTTGTTTCATATAATTTCAAACATTGTTTTTCTAACAACAAACAACAATTTGTTTTACCCGTCACAGACACCGACATTTTAATATGTCGTCTAATGCCTACCTTTAAAGAACGGTTTGATTGCATTGTAAAAAGTTTCTTGGGAAATCCGAATCACAATGAAGGCGAAACAAATACGGTAGAGATCAGGGTAAGTTCTATAAAATAATTTAAGCTAAATACATGATCTAAAGTCGAGAGCATTGTTCTAAAGCCAGTTTGATTAACATGAATAATGTTTCTACAAATTTGGTTCTCCTTTCATTTAAATCTGAAGTACAATAATTTCCTGTAGTATTCCGGTAAGTCAGTGTGACCATTTCCGTTAAATATAGAGATAATAAAGCCTTCTAAACAAATATAAGGAAAAATGCCTGTATAGAATATTATGTTAAAATGTTTAGTAAATATTGCGAATATAATGTACGCTGTAGATTTAATATGTTCGTTAAAGATATTATCCGGCTTGCTTGCTGCTTTACCATTTTTACATTTTTTATTCAATTACAGATATTATTTTCCGTCAATCAGTCTCATTAATTTCAAATAGGTTTGAATTTTTAGTGACTATTTAAGTATTTCCAGTTTAATTTGGTATCTGATTTCAGCATTTTTCTTAGCTTGGCCTGATTGCATAACGTATTCATGTAAATTTAAATTGCATGTTTATAGTCTTTACTTGCACGGTTGAGTAGACATCGATTATCATCAGATTCATTTGCTCGGTTATATTAAACTCGGTTGTTACGACAGTGAGGCTCGTACCAGAGTTTATTTTTTTTTATTTTTGACCTACATGTGCCCTTCCTACTTACCTTAATGTGCGAATTAGCCTTAGTAAAACAACTTTGGCGGATTCATTATTAATGTTAGTAATTTCCTCACGATTGAAAATTAGTTAAAAGGTATTCTACGTTCGCTTCCTTATTTTAATAAATTTTATGAATAAACTTGCTTTTTCTACTGTTTTGCCATTCAATCGCGTTACTATTAGCAGTCGGGCTGTTGACACCGTTGCTATCACTTTTTTAAAGCTAATGTCTAACAATAACGAATGTTCATCTGAGAAAATACAATCTACTTAATTAATTTTGAAATCGTTAAAGTATTTCAAAATATTTGCGGACGAAATAGTATAATTTTACTAAAACAATGGTAACGGTCTTTAAGCTCTTAATGCTTTCATGTATAATTATATCAAAAGATAGAAAATCCTAAACCTAGCGTTCTTTGCAATCTATTTGACTCCTTTGTTGCAGCTACTCTCAATTATGGATGTGAAATATGGGGTTTTAAAAATCGAAATAAATTAAACGTATCTAACTAAAGATTTGCAAATCCCAATAGAATGTTAAACGTATTTGTAAAGTTAAAGGAGAATTGGGGCGTTAACGACTTTATATAAATAGATGTGTGCGTATCATTCAATGTTGTTGCAAAATATTAACATCTTCTAATATATTTAGCAAAATCATCTTCTAATATATTTAGCAAAAATGTATGAATAATTTTGTAAATATAAAAATAAATGCGCCCATCAAGTAAAATACAATGTTACTGTTAGATTGTTATGTTTTTATGTTTGGAACAATCTTTTCTGTTCTGTTTATGACAATGCGAATTGCTGTCAGTTTGCCTGTTTGTGTCAATGATAAACGAGTTTAAACCAAAAGGATTCTTTTGCTTATTGAATTGCAAGGTAATGTGTTTCTTTATCAAAATCAGCCATTTTTAAATCATTATCAAAATTAAAAGTGAATTATGTTCGAACGAAATATTTTCTCGAGTCGATTCTATACACTGTGTAAAGATTATATGAATATTTTCTATAGTTTTATATATTAACTTGCATTATCATACATAAATTTCTAATTAGATCTTTTAATCAATGATTGTGTTTATCAATTTGTCTCTAATTTAGTTTTTACTAATAACACCTAGAAAAAGACAGGTAGAATTACACATGTTTTCTACAAAGCAGTTTGTAATGACATATAACCATTCCGTATAGGCTTTGACTCGGACAAGTTGTAAGAATATCTGGAAAAAAGTGATCCCACGGAGGCATTACAATCAGCAAAAGAGCATTACAATTGCAGACTCGGTTTGTTTGAGTTTGCGTATAAGGGATAATGAAAAAGTGAAACATTCCTTACACCCCTAACACCGGTTTGAGCGGTACTTAATCTTCAACACTTAATGTGTTGGAATCAATGATCCCGAAGGACCAGAAAAATTTAACTACACAGAACTGAAGTACGGGGCAACTTTCTCCGGCTGCCACACGGCACTTGACACCTATTGTGGAGATGTATAAATATCTTGAAAAAAGTGAATTAACCCGGATAGTGATTAGCAATTATTTTAACATCTCTTTATTTTGTTCACACTTAATTTGAATTTATATATTAGGCAAAAATAATTGCATTAACATATTTTATGCTACATAAATTTTCGTATATGAGTAAAGTCATCAAATATGACATAATGAACAACCTATCTATGCAAATGCATAGAAAGTAACATTTAGATTGAAATCAACGTGTTATTTCTCTAAGGCGTTTCTTTATACATTAAAATCATACACATACCTCTATTCAACTTCAAAGAGATGATCATATGACTTTACGATATTAAACATATTTTTTAAAGAGCTTTAAAATATATAACGCACAAACTGGTAACCATATAGAAAGTTTACCATATATCGAATAATTTACATATTTTGATAAATAAAGCTGTGCTCTATCAAATAAAGACGTAGTTTTAAATCAATTTAAAGTAAATTCAAAATGATGAATGTGCAATCGGCCTTGTCATGCAGTTTGGCACGTGTAAAGTGTTGTTATGCATTAATGTTGGATGCATTCGTTCAATATGACAAATTAGTTAATTCTCAGTTATGAGAAAAATGTAGTTTTATTTCGAAAAGTTTTAACCAACGATAAAAGGTTACATGTTCTGTGTTTTAAATTTCTATTAGGAACCCTTTATTGAAGTCAAATTTTAGCATCGCCATACACTTCATTGTACAATAAAGAACAAAGTTGGCAGTATAACAATTTCATGAAACGATTTATAACATATTTATTATATACTTTTAAAGCAGCATCTCTCCAGAAGATAAAAAAAAGATATTTTGCTGTACATAATTTCATAATCTCTCTTCAAATAAATCATATATTTAAAAGCAAATCAAAACATCGCTTTTAACGTTAATATTCCGGCATTTTTGTTTGGAAACAAGCAGCCAACCTTTCCGCCATCTGAATATTTCTTCTTTTTTATACTATTTTCAGTAACACGCTTTTTCTGACGATTTTGTCAACTTTTATTTTTGAATAAAAGGTCAGTAATAATAGATTTACACATAAAACCCAACACAATCAGTATTAACAGTTTAACTTGACATTTTATTTTATCTTTCTCTTCGTAAAAAAGTTTGCACAGGATTTTGCTGTAGTCTTTGAAAGCCACAGTGTACCAACTTATTTATATCACTAAATTTAGAAACAATATCTAGCCATTTCCCATTGCTCGTAATGATCCAAGTAGTTTCATGCAGGTTAAATCTGTCATATCTCCATTTGTATTACCTTTATCAAAACATCTTTTAATCTCGTATGACCCTTGCAATATGAAATAAAAGAAAAAGTGAATTTCTGTTTTATATAAGGAGGATGGGCAAGGAGGCAAACAAATTATTAAAGGTTGAATATACAAGAACTTTAATGACAACTATACTTCCAATCGGTAAAATTAATTTTTTCTTCCTCATTTAAATAGTGAAAATAGATTCTGCTTCTGCAATTTTAGTTTTGTAATTTCATTCTAGCATTTCTAATAAATCTATATAAAACTTGAAGCCAAGTATGTCAAAGCTTTGCTGATTTGATGAAAGTTTTCATTCTGTTTTTAAACTATTTGCACCAAATTTTTAATTTTCCAGACGTCTATAATCTAATCAAAATAAACGTTCAAAGCTGACATAGAAGTAGGCTCTCAAAGTTCCGGCTAAAGCTGTTAACGAACTTGTTGTTTAATTTCAAAATAGGGCAATTATAATAAGCAATGTATGAGTACCTTCATTAAAAATTTACATGATTATTTATCAGATTGATAGCCTTTCATATATCCCCGACTTTGATATTGATACAAGATCCATGTCATCTGCAACTGTAATTGGCCATATAAGCAAAATCTACGTTTAATAGACATCCTCATGACCCGATAAGCCCATATGAACAGTTATGTATAGACTCTTTTAACGTAAAAAATTCATTATACACTAAGATGTTTTTAAAAACCTCCTTCCCGTGAGGTAATAGGGTTTAATTTCTCCTGTCAATAAAGTTAATTACATGTACTTTCGTAAAGATGAAAAGTGCAAACCACTGTTATGGTATGTTGATTATTTTGATTTTCCTTTCACTTCCGCCACTGGCTGGTGTACAGTATTGAACCAGAAAGGTTCAAATTGATGTTAATACTGCCTTTTGTGAATAGCTGAATGTTATTTTCAAATATGTCATACGTCATTATTACATCTGGGGCATAATTAACGTATAGCCCTGCTAATTGTATACCTCAGCTTTGAAATGTAACTGGCAAATGCATTAAAATGCATTTAATAGTATTTAATTTCAATGATATAATAATTACAGGTACTATTACTTGGCTAAATAATGCTAGATTTATTAACACATATTGAACCTGATATTTTCAAGTCAAATAAAATCAAAACTGAACTGTAAACATATATAATACTTGACAATATCAACCAAAATACTTTTGAGAATATTTAGGCAAACAACTCCTCATTTTGTAAGTTTTAAGGAGAGGAGATATTAATTAGGTTCTATAAGTAGTAAAATTGTCAAACAAAAGTTAAAAATGGGTAAGGTAGGATAACAGTTTTATATAATATATATTATATATTCCAAACATTTTGAGAAGAAAAATCATTTTGCTTCCCTGATTTGCTAACAGAATGTTATTAATTGTTTCTTAATCAATAGGAAAACATTTTCCATAAGGATGATATTATAGATAATTTAGAGATTCTTCATATCTCAAAAAGAGTCCTTCTTATATTCAAATTTTTGTTCACAAAAGTGTTCATTACTCGTTAATCGTACCGTAAATAGTGTTTATTTTTGACTTATGGTGTTCTTTAAGGCACATAACGGACCTATTTTGTCAATTATTCATTTCCCTTAAATGCCAAAGATATGTCCAAATATCACCAAACTGTCTGAATTCATCTTAAGAGTATAAGTGATAGAACAAGAGCGTATTTTGTTGGATTCACTGTGATTACATCATCAATACTGATGCTAGCGCTGTGTTCTGTGTTGGTGCTTTTTGGCGCGTGTATATTTGCCTTCAAAAATTAACTATTTCTTTCTTTTTTATCGGACGTATTGTTATTTTATACTTCCTTTTGTTATCTGACACATTTCTATTTTTTCACATTTTCCATCTTTCCATTTTGCAACATTTCCTTCTTTTTCTATCACGTTATCTGCTATTTTATTCATATTTCAGATGAATACTCTTGTCTTATGTTTTGTTGCATTGTGTATATGTACACTGAAAGCTGAAGCTGGAGGTGAGGATACATGTGGAACTCAATTGAAAGAGTACAAAGGACAATCAAGGTATTTTAAATAACTCAAATAACGTCACACACAAAAATACGCATGCGCGCACTCACACCCTTCACGCATACATACACACAAATACGCCTATTTCAATATTCGTCCAAATAGAAATTAAAAAAGAATTTTTTAACATTTAACATTATATCGTTAAACGATATCCTTGTACAAAACACATAAATAACTTTGTTGGTGCATTGCAATATCTCAATGGATTCTCTATTTTTCTAGGATTGCCCCATCTATACCAAAGAGTCATTTGACAATACTTCTTTTGCTTGGGTTTGGCGGATTTTCTCTTCTTATTGCCCGTGGTTACAAGTCACTCCGCAAGTACGTGTTTAAAGACGATCAACATCTTGATACGGTATTTGATGCTGGTGGTCGTGTAAGCTTTAGTTTGACAGCAGTAACTGTGACGTCACAAATGTTATGGCCGGCCGACTTTCTTCAAAGTTCAACACTTACAAGCAAGGTATGTATTAAAAGTTAATTCAGTTCGGCATACCTGTTTCTAGCAACAAAAAGTGGTCCGATGAAGTACAAACAATAAGACTTAAATATCATATTTTACTTTTTCAAAATGACACTTTGTTAGGTAAAACAAAAATTGTTTTCGACATGAGTACAAGTAGATAGCTAAAAAGCCGCTTCTAATAGATATCGATGTCAAAAAACGACATTTCTAGTATTTATAAAAATCATAGAACTACGCTTTTCAATATGTATAGATATTTTAGACCGACACTGAGGAATTATGCATAGCTTAAAATGACATTTGAAATAAGTATAAATATACCAAAACGACATTTCAAATATTCATAAATATCCATGAAAGACACCTTTGAAATGTATATAACTAGAACCGAACCTTTATATATTCATATATAGCTCAAAACGACACTTTAGAATACTAGAAGCTATATTTAGGATGTGGGTTTATATATAGCTATTGACAGTGGACGTCCTAATAAAGCTTTAAATATTTAATTAAAATGTGTCATTCTTTGATATTTATGAATAAGATATATCAAAGAACAATTAATAATGTACCTATAAAAATCATGTAATGTAAT
The DNA here is from genome assembly GCF_026571515.1 of Ruditapes philippinarum. Taxonomy (NCBI): domain Eukaryota; kingdom Metazoa; phylum Mollusca; class Bivalvia; order Venerida; family Veneridae; genus Ruditapes; species Ruditapes philippinarum. Next base: position 28,567 of record NW_026867144.1, on the reverse strand, counting down.
ATCATGTAATACATATAGATATCCCAGAACGACATCTAAGATATGAATAACTATTCTAGAACGACACTTTTATTAGACGCTGCTTGCAAGCGGCGTCTAGTAGATATACATTTGTCCATACAGCAATGGGGAAAATTTTAGACTTGATTTTGTGTATTTTTTTCTTTTTTTTTTTTTGATTTAACAAAATCACACTGTTCTCAAATTATCTTATAAAAGTAGCTTTTCTGATGTACAACATGTCAGGGAGCTTTAAGGGATTTGAGTAAACGTCTAACTGAAATGATAATGTCATGTTTGCATATCATATTCTTTTTATCATTATCTAATTTATCTACATAATAAATAACGTACCACATTGATTCTCCACTAAACATTCAAATTTGGCTGTAAGTAATAGTGAATAATTGACATTTGCGAATAGTTACCAAGACACCTTTTTTAATTGGTACAACTCCTGTATAACATTGAACACATACTGGTTCTTTTAACATTTCGCCAAAAAACTTGTAATATTTCCTGAAATTAAGTTACCAAGAATTCGAGATTTGTACAAAAACAGATACGTTACCATTTTTCCAATTGCTTTCAGAGACTAGATAGAAATAATTAGCATGAATATACACGATTTAGAAATTTATTATAATTCTTTCAGCATTATAGCACCAGTATATATTACAAAATATTATGCATTAATATGCATTTTAAAAAAATCTACGTCTAAGAATAGCGTGTGAACTTAAGCTGATGAAAATGTTACTTTTTTATCAGACTTGTTTATTTCAAATACATGAATTACTTATAAAAGCATTTTAGGTCAATGAAAATACTGATGTTCCATACTTATCTATTGACACAATGTAGCTCGGATTTACTTAACAGTATAAATGTATTCCGCTAAGTGAAAACAAATATTAAATCATAGTAACGTATCTGTTTCTATGAACAAAATAATGAAAAATCCTGAAGACATAGATAAATATCCATAAAGTGTTTTAAACAACTGACCAATAAATAATATGTCTGAACCAGTACTTTTAATATTAAACAGAACACACAATACCATTTAAAGTTTTTTTTAGGTTTTATTGTTTTATGTGTAGCTTCAAATAGTCAAATAACATTGTGACTTTAAGAAACAGGTTGAACTTAACAAGAACATTTGAATAAAGACATTCATCTATTAGAATATTTATTAGCTAGATTTATGTGAGTGTTTCATAGACTAGTGTGAATTGACATTCTGTTGTCTTTTTGGTTCATCTGCTGTTCAATTGTCTTTATTTTTTCTATATACCTTTTCTTTATATACTGGTACAATCTCGATCCTTGATTTTGTCATACTTCGTGATATGAGTAAGCCTACATGTATATGCTTATCTACATTTAACAAAATTATATCAGGAACAATGGTACCGCTTAAAATAAACAACTTAGTAATAATGAATCCATATATATGTGCACCTCCAATATTTTGAGCTATATCCAATTAGTCCATTCCTACCATAGACAGACTATCTTGATACGACCCTGACTAAAATTTAGAAACTAACGGGCATTTCATTTAAAAATAATTTAATATGTTTTTTTTTTTTTCATAAAGTTACGGTGCTGTTATATATTGCCTAACCATATATTACTTATTTAAACCAAAGTTTTGTTGAAGATTTAGTTATATAATATTAAACAGTTCTCAATTTCTCTTTATAAACAGATACGCTACTATGATAAACATATACGTTACCAGAAGTTATACAGTCCTCTTTACATTTTATTTTTAATACAAATTTTGCAAACCAAAAAGATATCAACATATATTTATTCCAGGAAATAAAACAGTAAATCTTTAGATGTTTCTTTCCTGTTTTTTAACATTTTATTGTCTAGAAAACTCAACTAATCCTTGAATTTAAAATCACTGATTCACATTTTCAGTTTTCCAATAAAATCGAGATCAAAGCATCATTTATTCGGCTACATGTACGTTATGCTGTGATTTTTTTTACATGAAACCATTTCAAAATTGAGCAAAATCGTCAATTTAAGATTCAAACAAAAATATTGGTAACGTATCTGTTTTGGTAACGTATCTGTTGGTCAAAAAACTAAAATATATCAGATATACACATATGTTTGCAAAGTATATTAAGATATCAAGTTTTGTAAAGCCTATTTTGAATAATGCATAAATGCGGATCCTACTTTTAAGTGCTTTGCTAATAGTAAATGTTTCTCTCAGTGGGGGATATCATGGTAAGTTATCTGTTTCACTTAAAGTATTAAATCCAAATTGCCTCATCATTGCAAAGTCATTTGTGGTTCTAGCATGTATATTGTCGTCAAAATTATTTTTAATAATGAAATATGATAAAACTTGAGTTCAATAGCAAAACTATTAATAATGTTACAAGTTCATATTACTCTTAACTCAGGTTTACCTGAAGTGTGGTAACGTATCTGTTCAATATATGAGGGACATGCATTTCAGCTGGTAACTTTTTTCAAATTTCACTGTAGAAAACAATAAAAATCGCTCACTTAGACATTTAAACTAAACTTTAATACTTAAAGCAGTTTTTCTTCAACACATGTTTTAGGGTTATTATGTAAAACCAACATAATATGGGACCCAAGCCTGGGGACATTACATAATGGGTTAACAGCACCTTTGCATGATAATATTTTCGTATAAATCCGACAGACTAGAGATAATTAATTTGAATGCTTTACATACATGACCATGTAATGAAGCAATGGAATGCCCAAAAAGTATTTTTCAACTGCAGTGCAACAAAATATACTCGAGGGACAGAATATTTTCTAATTTGCACGTTTAGTGGAGAATCAATGACCAATGAGCCAGTCTATAGTCGATGTTCTTAAACTTAACCGTTGAAAGAGGTTACAACTGAGGCAGTGTCACTTACTTCATTTCCTCCGCCTATGTTGAAGTTCAGCTCCGCCTTAAATTGTCGCAAAAATTTAAAATGATGCTCCTTATGCTAGCATTTAGTCTTCGTTGACGGGACAGAAGGGAACCAGGACAACTTTGATCAATATCACTTGTCGAATCATTAAATTACAAGTCACAAAGTCACAAAGCCTAAACCACGCCCATTATAAGAGAGGCGGTTCTTCCGCAACCGTAAACTCGTTACGATACGGCCAGTAAGGTGAGATCACTGCAGAACAGTTCGTCCTCAAAATCATTCGAACATTATACAATTCGTACCAATATCTAAATGGATATATTCTCGGCACATACTGTCTTGAATTCATTTTAAGTATACCAATCATTATAATTTTACTTGTTATCCAATTTATTTTGCTTCGACAAGACGTTTCAATCTTTGTCGCAACAGAAACACATTTTAAAAGTTCAGACATGGCATTACTTTGTTAATTTATGCATTAGATTAGATACTTTTTCACAAAAATATGCAACTTTATTATTAAACAACGAGCACATACCACGACCATGGAGAAAAAATTGATTTGTGCTTCGGATATTGAACTGTAATAGAGAACGATTTTTAATGCTGATTGACTGTTCACATAATTTTGCGGCGTCTTTGATGTGCAGCATCAACATTTAACTTGTATACACTTTTACTATGTATACATAGATGCCACAAAACAAATATCCATGAAGAACACCATTAGATTCGTACAGACAGATCAAAAACAGTTTCAGATTAGTAACGATCATTTTAAAAATCTTATTTTGATATTGCTGAAGTTTTTTAAAGCCAGATTATCAAGGTCATGGCTATCAACTACAGCTCAGGAATTCATTTCTCGAAAATATTTGTATGTTTGTAACGTGAAATGTTATATCACATATTGTAAGATATATCATGATTTTCTACAGTCTGGTCTAGGTGGAAGTCTGTGGATGGCTATTGGAGTTGTTGTTGACATTTTGTTGTTTCCCACTCTCTCTATTTACTTGAAGACACGAGCACCGGGAGCTAAAACATTCCCCCAGGTATATCTTTAATATGTAATATGTTTAAATTAAAATATATATTGCCATTAGGAAATCATGTCTCTCTATTTGCGTCTAACTCTCTTAGTCGCATTCAACAAAAATTAGGTTGCCCCATACATGCTTCCGGACCGGCTACAGAAAAATCGAAATTCAGTAAAGTTCAGATTTATAGGTTCATATTTTACCAAAATTTATTAAATTTATCCGTTTTGTTTGAGAAAAGTGAAAAATCACAGTTATTCGTCAGATTAATTTATCCCATGCACTGATTTTAATATTTACTACAAGCACTATTGAACAATATTCACTTAACACTTTCCAATGTTTGTCTTTTTATAATCTATTCATTTCTCTATGATCGTGTAATATACACCTGGAAATAACTTAAAATTAAGCACACCCCAGAAATTTAAAATTGGTTGTGATTTAAACCACTGTCATGAGATGACAAATTAACTGAGCTAAGAAATACGAATTTGATAAGTACGAGGGTTGTCCCAATATTCTGTGACAAGATTGATTAAAAGCTAAATAAAAGAGGTACGAATTTGATATTTTAATATGTTATAAACCCATATAATTTAAACATTTTCACAAATTTTCAGAGATAAATATCAACAAACAACAAAAATATGCAATAAAAACCATGGCAACTAACTGAATCCCGGCGCACGTCCAACGTCAAAGACAGCGTTAAATCTATATAAGGCGCCTTTCTCAAATACTCTTAATGGCTTTCAACGCAATAATGGTACCCATAAATCGTCAATTTCTGACTTAAATCGTGTGGTTGTTAATATCTGTTGAATATTTGGATGGCATACATTAATTTTTGCTATACGCGAACTGCCGGTCTCGTTACTCTCTTTTTTTAGCTGTAGGAAATAGGCGACGAAGATCGGTCTTCCTATCCGTGTTTTGCTTATTTTCGCTTTTTGTAGCGCAAAACTCTGGTTCCGTTCATGCCTTTTGTACACAAATGCTCAGAATATGTTGCTTAACTGTTATATTTGGTATATTTGTTGAAAATCGTTACATGTGTCATCTCGAAATAGTCATGAAACCTGAGTGACCTGTTCACTGCGCCGCAAATTCTTCGAACGTCGCCATTTTAACTTTCCTATTTTATATGAGATATTTTCATTTATTCGTATCTTTTTCGTTTTTTAAGTTATTTAAATAAAATTTTCAGAGATGATTTAAACATAGCAGCAGAGGATGTCAACGTGACATTGTGCAGACACATCATCAGATATTTGAAATATACGTAATTAATTTCAGCCTATTCATAACAAAATGTAAATTATTTGACGTGCGCCGGCAACTCAAACCAATGTCGTTAATACTGAAAATTTCTAAGTAACTAGGGTAAATTTTTTGTGAATGATTTGTTGTAATGTTAAATAATAAACTTAACGGTTATATGCGTGAATTATTTTCTGTTGGCGTTAAAAATGAACCGGCTATAAAATTTGTCACGGACTTTTGGGACAACCCTCGTATACTTATTCCTCACACCAGGCATTTTGCCTCAATTTTGACATGATCACAAATGAAATTCTAAATGTTATTTGGGCAATGGTACGAACCACTACCTGTTGACAACCTGCAACAACTGGAACAAGCTCTGCACCAAGAAAAGCAACAACATTTACCTTAAAATCGCATTAGACGCCTAACTGGTAATTTGAGAAGGGTTGAGGCTATCAGTCGGGCACGTGGCAGTTACGCACGTTATCAAAAATTTGGCTACATAGTGTCATTTTAGGTAACATAAATTAAGTGGTTTATGATTACTTAATTGGTATCGCTACTTATCTCATTACTATTTCTTAGCTCAATTTAGTCGTCATGTCATGACAGGGATTTCAATGACAACCAATTTTAAATTTCCAGAGTGTGCTTAACTTATTTCCAGTTGTATGAAATAATGTGCAATACATAAACTTAAAACTAATCAAAACGAGATATGGTCATAAAATATTATTTTATTATGCACACAAACACGCGCGAACACGCAAGTATGTGCAAGTTTCCTAGTAACGCTCATACACAGCACCGGACATTTTACATGTCTCCGAGTAACGCTCATACACAAAATGCATACATTTTAACATGTTTCCAAGTAACGCTCATAACACACCACACACACATTTTTACATGTGACCGTGTAACGCTCATACACACCACACATACATTTTTATATGTTTCCGAGTAACGCTCATAACATAGCGTACATACATCGCATCAACACATTTAAGGTCATATGGCGACTTTGCAGATTACTGGTGGAAAAAGACCCTAGGTACCCCATTGTGAACTATTTGTGGCACAAACGGGCACATAAGTAACACCAACGACGTTCCGTTCATCCACATTGTATTTTGCATAGCGGTTTCTTCAATAACTGCTCGGTTAACGATTTTTATATTTATTTTAAAGATCGTTTTAAGTACTCTTCTCTCTTTTATGATAATGTGTTTTAATGACACTATAACGCTTGAGTGATCCGATATATAAATCAGTTTTCAAATTTATATTAACATGCATGATTTCTTAATGTTTCTGAAATTAAAAAGGCGACGAAAGGTTTGTCATGCAAATGATAAGTGAACTTTAATTTTATACTAGTATGCGATTTTTATTCTTAAAATAAGAAAACGCGCGTTGTTTTTCGATGATATCCTTAAGTTTTTGGTTATCATTTCTACCATTCTTTTTATCTTACTCTATATCTTAAACAGAGTTGGCATCGCCTCCTATCATATTATTTGCTCTTCATTTTCAGAAATATATTTATCCAACTATTCAAAAATGCCATGGTTTAATACTTTGTAAAATTCATTATTGTATATGTAGTCATTGTTTGAATTCAATTGCAATTTATCTTCCACAAATTATTTCTATAAATGATATATAATTTTGCCCTTAAAGCCCTTTGGGACTGAATTGTCTGAATGTTCGTCTTCTGCCTTGCTTCGTCGGGCCCTATTTTCTTGTTGCTCTGTCTTCCTTTAGGACATTGAGTACTTTTGTTATGGTCATTGGGTTTACTTTTATATGTTTCTACATGATCATTTTGGTGTTTTACTTATTTAACCTTTTGTAACCATAACAACTGTTAGAATTTCACTTGGCGGGGATTCATTTTATTTACACTGTCTCGTTTATAGGAACATGGTGGTGCTAAGAGCGAGGTTTGGTGCACCATTAACCGGTTTAAACTCCCCAGCAGTCATTATTATGCTGCTGACCGTTCAAAAGGCAGCGCCCCTCTGTGCTCCTCAGATGTATGTCTTTGTTGTTTCATACTGTTTTGGTAACACTTTTGCTTGTGTCCCTTGTTGTTTTCTCGTCTACGGTAAGTATCTTCCCCTTTGCCCCTAGTTTTTATTTCTTTGATTAACCCACCTCCCCCTTCCCCCCGTCTCCTGTCCCCTTCCCCTATATCCTTTAACTCTGTGGGCCTATTATTCAATCATTTATTTGTTTTCTTTGAATTCCTTATCAGTTACAAATTATCTATCATTTTAGTGATTAACCTGACCGTGCTCTGTCTTGTGCCCAGTCCTGTTTTTTGTTGGGGTCCGCCTGGGCTCCTTGCCATTGGTACTTGTTGCTGGGTCGTATGGGGGTTGCTTTCATTGAACGCCGCCTTTCCTTGTTGATCTTGTTTATCATATTTTGTAATATAGTACTATAAGATTTTTATTATCTCAGCTAGAGATGTTTTTGCATATATTATATTGCTATCAGATATGTATTACCTCTACTAGAGATGTTTCTGCATACATTATTGTAATATCATACATTCATTTTTATGTATCGCATTGTTCCTTTATTAGCTGTTGATAATGATAAGAGATATAAACTAACAAAATAACAAACAGCTTCCATCAAGATTTAGATATTAAAAAGTGTCCTGCTTTAGTAAATTATATATATGTTCAATATCTATGCATAACGGACAGTTTTATCATTCTAAGGAAAAATATTACGCCAACAAGTTGTATATTGTGCGGAAAGGAAAAGTTGAAGGAATTGTGTGCTGAAGGAAACAATCTGTGTCATTGTCCATCTTCTATTGGTTGTAAAGCATGTGAATTAGATATTGAAATCCGAGCTAGAGACGGTATTGACAATGTTGTTTATTCTTGTTCAACTCATGGTAAATACAGACAGTATGAAGATGGACTTATTCGATATAAAGTTAGTTATCATAGCAACAAGTTCTTTATTCTTACATGTTTGTGGCTACAATGCAAATACATATCAGAGGTGTTGAATTGCTGTCTTATACGGTATCAGAAAGTCATTCTGGCATTGTTTTATGTATTTTAACTCCCTGGCGACATCTTTATTTAATTAAGAATTGGTAAAGTACTAAAAGAGATTGTTGCGACAGTTAGATTTATATCTTAAACTTACGTATAAATTATCACTTTTTAAGAAAAGGGAAAATAAAGAAATTAAAAAAGTATATTTTAGATATGATTTGCTATTTTACACCTGCTATTAATATGATAGGTTAGAACTGTTTTTGACATGAGTTGCTATTTTTAAATTGGTATTTGATATGTATTGATATTCAAGGACTTATGTAAGTTGCTATTTTAAGGTGGTGGTTTAAGATACGAGTTGTTAATTTTAAGCTGCTTTTTATAAGAGTTGTTATTTTAAAACTGGCATTTGATATTCAAGGACCTATGTAAGTTGCTTTTTAAGGGTGGTATAAGATACGAGTTGTTAATTTGATATTAGTTCTTTGGAGCTGGTATATGATGTAAACTGATATTTCAGATGATGCTTAATATGACACCGATTCTATTTAGAAGTGATGATATAGTATGCTGTTTCAAAGTTTATTTTAATAATATAGTGTTTTTATAATTATAAGAGAAAAGATAGGCGGGTTTTTCAGAGCTGGTATATGATTTCAGAGCTGGTGTATGATATGGGTCTCAAAAGGTATAGTACCATATGGTTTGCTCGTGTCTGAAACGTGTATGAACGTAAATTGGGCAACACTAAGCACCCAGATTCTAACGAGTCCCTTCCTATGGCCACTGTTTTTGACAATTACTTGGTCAAAGGCAACATCGCAAGGTGTCATAGCAGGTAAGCCATATTTTGTGTTTATACAAGCGTAATTCCTTTAGATTTATCAAATAAAATTATATTTTGTTGTAAAATGTAGAGAAAAAAATAAATTGTTATAATAAAATTTGTTAACTGGTCTCAACTTGGACAATTCCCGTCGACGTTCGGCATCTTTCGGAAACACAGAAATGTGAAAACATTACAGACAGAAGTATTCCATCATTATTATTTGACATACAAGTATTAGTATTTCCAAAATTGCTAGGAATCGCGGTACAGTCGGGTTATTCAATTTTATTTAAACAAATCTTGTTTATTGTATAGATCGCTCTCAAGGGCCGGTGACAATCACAAACACTAGTCGTTTAATAAAATATATGAAATACGGAAACGGATTTTCGTTTTTCTTCAATCGAAAACGCATGTATTTTCACTAGATAAGTTAAAAGTATATAATAAAACAAGTTATATATCAGGCGGTATTATTGAAACAATGTGTTCTATTGCGGGTTTGCTAGCAATGGGGTCAACATATGAAGGTGGACTCAGTATTTTGTACGTTAACTCGGCGGAATCTTACACTATTTTAGTTGCTATATTAAGCGGTTTCGTTGTCAGCTGTTTTGTTTGTGTCGGTGTCTCTCTCTATACACATGAAATACGCTGTGACGCCGATGCCGACAGGGAATGGGCCAAAACTATCAACATAGATAATCCATTGAACCCATTCCGTCAAGTATACGAGAAAGAACTAAAAGCGGTGAATGCAGGAACTTATATTACAGCCAGTACTATGGACATTGTGTTCAAAAAAGCGAAATTATATGCTGCAGTTGGTGGTGTAATCAGTTTGGTGATTTTTGTGATTATTATTCCAGCGATTACATTAAGTTTCGAGGTTCTGAATTTTGACCAGTTCTCATCATGGTTAAAAACGTTTCAGATTTACTGTTTTATTTGTACAGTAATAGTTGTTGTGTTGCCGCCAGTAGAAGAATGCTTACAAATATGGCGGAAATATAAGAGAAATGTTGAAAGCGTTGACAAAAAAATGGAAAACTGTGTTCAAAATGATATGACTCAAACTGTTTCAGAAAGATTATAAAATACTGGTCCATCATCTTACTATTTTCGTTTTGCAAACTCGACTGTTCACGATGTCGTGTATGATAATTAAACTAATAAGCTCTAACAACAAGTTTTGTTAATGGTTAGCTTACTGTACACAATGTGCTAATGGTAAGCTATTGTTATGCCCCTGTGTCCGGCGTCGGTCGTCTGTCGTTCACATTTTTTTCTTACAAGGGGGTTAAACCATGCGCGCGCATCCTTTAAATTCTGATACCGCGAACACTTTTTCAAGAGAGATTTTGAACAAGAACGAGTCATGTAAAGCAATCAGAATAGATTTGAATTTAACTTCTTTTGCAAAGAATGTACTAACTTCTAGTTTTAATATTCTAAATGCCTTGACACAAGTCTTCCCTTTCTTGTCAGTATTTCGCGTTGAATGTGATTTTGATTCTAGATACTGCGTACACCTACACATTTAGTGCTTCGCGCCCACAGGCGCGGAGCTATTTGTGTTTACTTTTTTTTTGTCCATGGGCCCGGATTTGAGCAATAAATCCTTTCGATTAACAGCTAAAAGGAAATCCGCATTCAAGAATTCCTTTCGATTTCCATATTGGTTTCCCCGGCGGTGATTTGCAGCATGTCATATTAATCAATGAGAACCGGAAAGCAGTTCTGCTGTGACATAAATTCGAAAGCTTTAAATAGCTATAAATGTTTTGAGTTATAAATTTGTTATTTCCCTTTTTCAGTAGTACATGAAATAATAATTTGTTACATTTTGAAATGCATTTACACACAGCAAATCAAGTATACTTTTAGTGATTGAATTTGTCAATATAAAGAAGATTTCATGCAAAAGATTTTAACAATTTTGCTTTTGATAATTATTTTTAATTCATATTTATTAAATTAAATGTTTAATAATAACATGTTGATATATTGGTTGTTTTGAAATAATTGAACTTTAGTATATAAGGTTACATTTCAGTAGCGTCATTCGTACAGCATACCACTTTGTGATATTGGTACGACTGGTGACATGTTCGGGGGTCCGTACTCGACAGCGAAAGCTGCATTTTGTAGCCTTACGAGCGGATCGACCCTCATTAAGGGGATTCCGTTTGTCAGCCAAGTTTGTTTTCACAAAGTATGTGCAAAGTGAAAGTAGGCCAAAATTCATATAACAACAAAGCTCACATTATTATATGATGAGCCATTTGCAAGTACACTTCCAATTCTATGTTTTAAAGACTATTTTAAACAAAAATAAAAATGATAACAATAAGAAATTTACCTTGAATGGGCTACATTTCTGAAGACCAAAAACATCCTGTTGCAAATCTTTATGCACATTTCATGAATGGCAAAATCCAGTTTAAAGTATATTTTAGTGCAAACAAATGTATTTTCAAATGGTTCATCATTTTACAATAAGAGCTTTATTGTTATATGAATTTTGGCCTACTTTCACTTTGGACAGACTTTAGTTAAAACAAACATGGCTGACAAAGCGGAATCACCTTAAGCATAGGCTATAGATAGATATCATGACAACATCAGAAACTTTGATCTGCAATTAAAACATGAAGTGTAATGTTTTTATGAATGATTTGAAAGCAATTCAAGAAAAAAAAATATATTGATCTCCCTAAAAAATAATTAACAATAGTTTTTTATATATTACCGATGTCAAATAGCTTTCATATTTTTGTCTCGCACGAATATGATATTAGTGAATTTCCTTATACCTTCCTAAAATTCAGGTAACAGTCTTCTATTATATTGATAAATACTGTCTCATCATGTAACGCGTGTTTAACAAACAAAAAAATCCTGAATTTGGTCTTTTGGAAATTCATCCCATTTCTTTATTCCAGAGTGTGTTCTACTTTCAGTATTGAAAGAAACCATTTTTATAATTTGGCGTGCAAAATATGTATGTAATATTACTATATTATAATATTAGTCCCTTTTGTTACTATTTGTATATTTGTTACAATTATAACAGACTTTGATATTTCTATCATCTATCTTCTGTTACTGAAACAGAACACAGTACAGTCATGTCACATAACATTTACAAGTCTTGTAAGTCTTGTTTGTATTAAATGGAATTACTTTCCTTACCAGGTAGGCATCAGTGAAAGCATTTACTATATTTAATATTTTTCCCCTCTTTTTAATTATGGACAGTGAGTTAACAAACTTAATGAAACATTTTAACTCAAACCATTTTTAGGATGTACATTTTAAACATTTTAAGGGAGCATACTTTATCACAGGATTTGAATCTTATTTTTTATTTTAATCATTAAATGGAATTAATTTTGAATGAGTGTGTACAGATTTAGATTACGTCCCTTGGTAATGGCGACTCTTTTTCAATAACAATTGCTTTATAAACTAAATGGGAATTTCAATTCAACTATGGAAAGCTCGAATTGAATGTTTTGTTCAACCTAAGAAATGCGTGTGAACAGTTTAAATATTCAGTCATCATTCGAATTAAATAATAGAAGTTATCAATGAGAATTGCCACATGACTGCTATAACTGCTATTCCTTCTTATCTGCCGATGCCCTGTGCCTTCTCAACGACGTGCACATGGGGGCATGGGGGGGGGGTAACTAGAAGATTGATTGGTCAAAATAATTAATATCAAGTTATAAACTAATCGAATAATTTCAATCAAGTCAACCAATTAGACATATATACAGAGATAATAAAACCGAAAAGCCAATAAAATTAACTTTAACAAAAAAGTAGGGGAGAAGCCAAAAGTGCATTAAACGGTAACAACTTACATTATGAAAATGATTACTTAAATTCCACCCTGCCACATTTATCCTTCCTTAAAATAAGAAATCCTGTGTAATATGAAAATTAAATCTTAACATAAAATGCAAGAATCCTACTTAATTAAGAAACTTTTAAATTTTGAAACAAAAGCTTAATTTGGAAATAATGTAAGAAATGAAAACTAAAAAAAATGTCTATCATAAATAAACATCGACACATAACAATGTCAACATAATTATACAACAAGCAACATCATGCATAGTAAACAGAAACATCATACTGGCAACGCACCAATTTTAATGTGCTTTTATATATATATAATATACATATATATATACACTATAGATCCTGTTGGTAAAATATCTTCCTTAACACCATTTTAGGAATCAAACAAGTATTAAATCGTATTGTAAATTTATCTATGACATTTCCAATATCATATTTTATTCCCTCAGATGTACTATGTTAAACACAATAAATACAAGTATTTTGCAGCAGAAGATTCTACAATCACAATGTATATCAAATTAAACAGAAATTTCAAAGAACGGATTAAAATATATTACAGAAATAATTGATGATGAAAATCAAATTATGTTTATAAGTGTCATCACATTATCTAATCACATCACATTATTTCATGCATACAACTGTGCATTTCATTTATTAAGGAAACAATGATCATATCATATTCAAAAATGAAGAACTAGATCCTTATCTAGCAAATATTGAAGTAAGCTCTAAAGTACATTTGAATTTAGATATTGTATTTTCCCTTCACAATCCATTTTTGTGCATAAGACTAAGTCTGAGATATAGATTATCATGGTAAAGTAATATTTCACACTTTTACTCGTAAGCCTGCATATTTATCTCACACTTAAGGTAGCTCGCTACTTTCCGACCGAAATGTTTTTTTTAAAAGTCCTGTCAGATGCCTGCAATTCGATGAATATCTTCAATTATATACATGTACAACAAATCAGGGTAAAACTGTCAGCAAAAGTTGGTATCAATCTCTGAAAAACTGCAACGAATGGATATAAATACCTCGAGGACTGAAAGACAATTCAAAATATTGAAAGATATAATTAAAAGGCCACCTAAGTGGAAATTTTAAAAACATAAATTTTGCAAAGAATATCAGAAAAAAAGAATGAGAAGGCTGGTGCAGTCGCAATGTCATCATGTTATGTGTATCTCGGTACAACATAAACTTCCATGTTATCATATGTAACAATTTTGAATTGTATATATCAGTTAGTAGGAACAGAGACATAGATAACATCTATGTCTCTGGTAGGAAATGAATCAAATTTACGTTTCAAAAATATATGATCAACTGGAAGTAGCAACGATATGTACGTAAGTCATGATTCACTGGTAGTCTTAATTATGTTATAAAATCTAGCAGACATTTAATTCAAAATTTTCTACACGTAAAAAAATTTATTTATTAACAGCCATCAGTTATTCTATTTTCTCTCGCAGCTAAATACCCTGCAGTAAGCGTGAGACTCATATTTAAAGCAGGAATCACGCTCTCATGCTATGGCTTTAATTTTTCACGTATTTCTCATAATTACAGATATTTGGCGTCCGCGCCGAAGCGCGGCGCCTTTTATGGAATGAAATCAGATTTTGTGAAAGGGCGACAGCAACTTCTCGAGCCTTTTGTAGTTGTTCATAATAAAAGCCGATCATTCCGATCGGTATGAGGGTGCTTGATTATTAATTAATCGCGATATGTACAATGAATGGCGAACTGGAGAATTTCGCAATGCAAACATGTTCAAATGAAATAACCTTTTCCGTCAATAAATCGCGCTCTTCGGGGTATTTTTGTTTATCATTTTGTAGTACACAGTGGGTTATTATTGTATGTTATTCCGAAAGCTGTTAATAGAATGATGAGTTGATGACCTTAATATTCCGAAAATCTATTTATAGAGGGATGAACTCCTATCGGTAATTCCCGGTCTCTCCCGGGATTTACTAGTGACCGGCGAATGGTACCACACGTTTATTGTCCGGTCTCTCCCGGTTTTTGATTAGATGTTTGATATTGTTACAGAACATAACAAATATTTTACAGATAAATAAGCTTTTTTTTTTTCAAAATGAATGTTTGTCACTTAGTTAGGTTACAATAATTAATAAACACAGATCAACTTTCCAATTTATTGATTGTTATTATTATACATAAACATACAATTCGAAAAAAAAACCAACAACACAAATCGCATGTTTTATTTTATCTATATGAGATAAAAACAATAAATATGTACAATAATTGAGAAAAAATGTACCAATTTTTATGGCATTAATATGACACTATCAACTTTGAAACTTTGAAACATTTTATTTAATTTGTTATTCGTGTTTAGTAAAGATGCCGAGGAATTATCAAAGTTACAAATCAGATTTTATGAATTATTCAATTGATTGATAATTTAAAAAATGATAAAGAAAAATACAAATGTCCATGTATATGGCTTAAAAATAAACAATATTATATATTGAAAGATTAACCATGATTTACTGACTTTTTCCAGTTAAGTTTTGACTTATATAATCGTCGGTCAATATGACAATTGAATTCTTAAAATAGTATTAAACGTAAAAACTCATGATCAGTATTAAAATAGCGCATAAAACACACAAAAAAAAGAAAACAATATTCATAAAATCTGTATTTTTTTTTATTAAAATAGATATTACATATATTGTATAATAAACAATTATGCTCAACATGATCAACATGGTAATATAACAAGTGTCACATTGTTACTAAGTGTGAACAGATACCTTAAGAGGGGGTCCTCGCTAATAGCGATAAGATAATAAGGGACAATTACACAAGTATGGTGTTGATCATGCGTTGCACATATGGATTATAAATGATGATTCTAATTTCTAGCATGCCGATCAAAGTTATAAATAATGAACAATGTCTTTCGTCCGTTAATTCATAAGTGATATACAATTCTGGTAAAAACCATTGAACCATTGAAAAGTTTATAAGAATATCTTGTCATCATATACTAGTTCGTCTGCACCTGCTGCTTGGACGCCCTTTGATGCTTTTCATCAATGCTTTTCTTGTCTTATTTATTTTAAACTAGCTGACTCGCGGTATGCGTTTACTAACGCATCTTTGAGGCGACCTGAAGCCGCGATCATTTCTCGATTAGAGGCGAATGATCCGTGGATTTATTTTGTATGTTCAGAAGCGGAGAATTTTGCATATTAAATACAAATTCCCTTGTATTGAAGGCGATTATGTAGGATACTCAATTTGTGTGATTATGGTTGTGGGAGAAGCTCGTTTTTGTCTGATAATGCAGTGTTATGTAGAGCCTATGAAAATAATGAACTATGCATTTTATGTTTTATATCTTCTTATTTTTTAATATTGGGTTTAACGCCGCTTTCAACAGTATTTCAATTATAGCGGAGGGAATTTAACGAAACCAGTGTTTCTCACAGTATCAACTGCTCTTTGGAAATGAATGACAGGAGTCCGAGGTGGACCTTGAAACATTTCATACACAGTAAACAATTCTAAAGGATAATCTATTAGTACAATACGCAATCGTGTCTCAAATCCATGCCTTCCGAATTCAGCGTAAGACCACTTTACCGATTACAACGTGGCAACAGAAGAAAATTCAAAGTTAAAAACCTGATTATGATCTCTCTTAATAAGGGAGAAGTCCATTTTATTGCTAACCTCATAAACACGTGTTTTTGGTGTTTTAAAGCAAACTAAATTGTATTAAAAATGAACAAGATAGCGTCAACATAATACATTATTCGTATCCAGTGGTAACAAAAGTTGCACAAGTTATTTAATAATTATATTTTGTATTTAATTAAAATATACAGTATAACCTTTAAAGAGAAATGCCCTTTGAGCCTAGAGTGGTTGCTCTACAGAGGTAAAATGTAGTGGAACTCTTTAGAAATAAATAATACTTTGAGGGCCGCTATGTTATACTGTAATGAAAAAGCGGTAATGAATCCGAGTTGAGTAATGGTTATTATTGGGTGTTTCACATTCGAGTCTGCAGTTGCGAATTTGCTTATATATATTTTTTTATTCAGTATGATTTTGTTGTCACATAAGTGCTCATTTTCTAATTATCATGACATTTTAATTAGATTATAATTATATAATCTATGTATTGCACAGACTTAAAGATGGTAAGCAAAAATAAAAATAAAATAAAGGCTTTTGTTTCTTGTACAGTTTGTTTTTAAATATTCTTAAAGGGACTCCACTGAGGTTGAAAAGTCAAACACATAACATTTGAATTTCTTACATAAATGAGCGTGGGCACTTTAAACAGAAATATATGCGAAGATAGTTAAGAAATATACTTTGTTATAAATTTAAAATCGTATTTTTATGCCTTTGTTAGCCCGATTTGGGTGAAAAGCGTTTAAACGCTTTTCATTTTGAATAATTATTCTGGAAAAACTAAGTGCGCGAATGCTCTGAAATTTTGCACAAAGATTAATGGTCTAAACCTTCATCAAATGGTACATTTATCTGGAAAAAATATTTTCAGTTCCATCATGTCAAAAAACCTCAGTGGAGTCCCTTTAACACATTTCGGATTAAACATTGTAAATGTGCTCATCTAGCGCATGCTTTCAATGAGAAAATAATCAACAATTTAGAAAAATATATATTTCATCAAGTCCCTGTGTTGTTTATACTTACTATCAAAATGTTTGACGTAAGAATTTATTTGGTATTATTCTTTGAACTCCAACATCTATTAACTTCACCAAAATCATTACGTTTCACTCACCCTTTATTTTATTTTAAAACAGTAATAGCAAAATATCTTACGCGTTGACCCTATATTTCTATTGCATAAATATTTTCCTTCACTATCTCTCTACACGCTCGGAAAATTATAGCAAAATTCACCGTGTTGAATTTTTGTTATTACACAATCTTTATTGCGATATCGCGCGATATTTGCATCAAATATGGACGTCAGAACGTAGAGAAAAATGACGTAAAATCGCAGACTATTGAGTAAATGTTAAAGAAAGACATCATTACAAAGACATACATTTACTGAACATTATAAAATTAAAATCATTGAAATCGGATGAAAATTGATAAGAACTGACCGGTTTATTGATAAAAAAGACGCAATTTCGCCGCCATCGATAGAAGGCGCTTTGACGTCATAGTAACGCTGTTTATTTATAAAATAATACTGCAGAAGTAAAGCTCACATATTTATATGTTTGCATACCAAAAATCATCAAGATCTGAGATGTTGTCATATTTCGGTCGGAAAGTAGCGAGCTACCTTAATATGCTATTGCTTGATTCTCTCTAAGAATAAATAAGATTGATATTGATTTAGGTATAGGGTTTGAATTTAATGTTCCAAATAGATTTCTTTTGATTTGTCGAAGTTGCATATGTCGAAGTTGCATATACACCATTTTTTATACTATAACCTTCTTTGCTATAAACCAGTACTTGTGCGTTAGACTATACACATGCATATCATTATGATTTAAGTAGTTTAAGTATGGTTTTTTCCTATTAACTGTACTATTGCACACATTCTTAACTTATAGCTACAAACACTCACTCTTCCTAAGATTGTTTTAGTACAGTTAAGAAAAAATTCACGTTTTGGCGTTTTGTTCTCAACCTCAGTCTGACTAAAAGCAATTTTCTCAGCATAACAGCGGCTCTCAATGTGGCCTTTTTATAACAATATAAACACCGGATGTCTTTGAAATTTGGTTTTGTACTTTCGTAAGAAGAGTTCATATTTGATTGAAACCTAGACTGAGTATCATATTTGAATTAGAACTGTATCTGTAATTGACAGCTACCGGCATTTTGACCGGCACTTCTTTTTTGGTTGATTTGCTCTGTGACGAGTCTCGAGATCATAATGTTTTCTATTTTGAGAATTAGACATTTCCTGAATGTTTGTTCAAATAAAGACCAAATCATTTGCTTTAAAGAGTATAAAGCTATATACCTGCTTCAAAGTTTATTGTTTGAATTTTAAACAAAATGTTTCTATGAAATAAACATGATAGATAAAAGCATGCACAAAATCATTGCTAAACGGATAAACCTAGCAAAATAATATTTTGTTCCTGTTTACATACATTATTCATGTGTGTAAAATAACAGAGACATTCTTTGTTACAACTTTTTCGGGAATCAATTATATAATAATGAAACCAATATAATTTTACTGTAAATAAATTTTATAAAAAAATATTTCGTTTAAGCTGCAATCAGTTTTTTTGTAAGTCTAAGGGATGTAACTGAACGTAAAGAAATAACGTTCATATAGAGCGATTTAACTCCCATGTTTCATGGGTTATACAAAATTGCAAAGTCGGAGTCTCACGTAGGTCCCGATCCGTAAAAAGCGTAAATTTGACTGGAAACACCTGATATTCTAAATATTAACAATTATGGTCTGAATATTATTGCAAAAATACCAGGTGACAGCATGTACTACGTGAAAGGCTTTATCGAAGAATGCACGGTTATGTTTTTTTTGTTGTTGTTTTTTTTTTGGTTTTTTGTTGTTGTTTTTTTTTTGTATTTTTTTGTTTTTTTTTTTTTTTTTTTTTTTTTTTTTTTTTTCTGTTTTTCAGTATGTCATGTTTACCTAGTTATAATATTTTTCGAGAATATTAATATACATAATTATAAAACTCTTATTTAATAGCGTTCTGTTTTTAAAAATATACTCATTTACATTACTTTTATTTCAGCTCTTTTACTAACATTCTTGTCAGTTGACGCCGCTAAAGTCTAGGTCCTCAGCAGGGGTTTGACTCTAAGGAAGGAAGGATGGATGGATGGATGGATGGAAGGTCGGACGGACGGACGGACGGACAGACAGACAGATTCATTATGAAGCGTAAAACTACAGTAATGCCGTTTCTTTTATTTTACTTTAAATTAGACATAATAATAACGTTAATATTTTATTCAAAATTCACAGTTTGATTACGTTTTTAATAAATTTGCTAGTATTAAAAATTGTCTCATCGAACGCAATCATTATCGATATACTTAATCAACACGAATCAACAATACACCATTCCTAAATTATATCTCTTCTTTTGCCATTGTTAAGCAGGCAGTACAAAGTTTCGGTCATTTAGTTTCGAATTGGCAAGGGTCAAATTTACAAATAAGAGACAATTCTGTAATTGAAGTGGATATTTGAGCTTCTAAATATTTTAAGTTGCTATATTGCAAGTTTAAGTGCCTAGTTATGTGTTTCAGTTATCTAGTTAAATTGATTTAAGTCGTGTTTGACCCATACATTTTGGGTATCACCTGTCAGATTCGAATGTATTATCCATAAAGCTAGCTCGGAAATCAGCTGTTCAATTTAACGGGTATACAGACGACATAAAATAGTGGGGGAAAAGCTGCATGTCTCCTTGTTTGAATTTTACTTTCAGATTATGCATTGTTTAAGAAGGAAGAAACAATGTAGCATCTGTTTTGATATATTTTTCATAATTCTCAAAAAGGAGTAATTCGCTATTTTTGTCATTACTTGTCGCGACAAAAAACAATGAAAAACACAGGGCTATGTGCCAGAAAACTAGAAGATGGACATGCATTTTAATTATTTGCTGTGAGATGCATATGAATATGCTAACTATGAAAAGCATATATTTCAGGTGTATGATAACAGACTTTTGTGCTAAGTTTTGCCGAGAAGTCTTGAAAACTGTGTATTGCCCCCTATAATACACGTCTAATATAGATAATCTGACTAACAATACACCTTTCCATGGTGGCTGATTTGTGCCATTCATGTTTCGCCCCGCGACCCCCCAAGCGAAAAGTCGAAAATTAACAAGTTAAAATGGCGGGGGCACGCAGCAAAAACACGCTAATTAGCGAGGGCGCGCGGCGAAGTTTTATTTATTTAACGTTGCCCCGCGCCCCCGCTAAATATCGTGTTTTCGTCCCGCGACCCCGCCGTTTTATTTCTTAAATCTCACTCCGCGCTTCCGCGGGGCGAAGTTTTATTTATTAAACTTCGCCCAGCGCCCTCGCAAATTAGCGAGTTTTCGCTGCGCGCCCCCGCCATTTAACATGTTAATTATCGACTTTTTGCTTGGCGGGGTCGCGGGACGAAAACACGCAAATTAGCAGAGGCGCGTGGCGAAGTTTTATTTATTGAATTTCGCCCCGCGACCCCGCTAATTAGCGTGTTGTGTTTTTGCTGCGCGACCCCGCCATTTTATTTCTTAAATCTCGCTCCGCGGCCCTGCGGACCGATGTTTTATTTATTAAACTTCGCCCCGCGCCCTCGCTAATTAGCGTGTTTTCGCTGCGCGCCCCCGCCATTTTAACTTGGTTATTTTCGATTTTTCGCTTGGCGGGGTCGCGGGGCGAAAACACGAATGGCACAAATCAGCCACCATACCTTTCCGAAATACTATTTTCACTGTTCTGTTTCCCGCGTTTTCTAATCCCCTTCGTTATAATCACAGGTAAACGTTGCGTGGTCATGACTTACACTATACCCCCGTTCCCCCTCTACAACCCAAAACCCTAAAAAAAAATTATGAAAAAAAAAAATTTTTTTATGACTAAAATATTATAAAGGTATTTTACTCTACTTTCATTTTGCATAGAAATATCACTAGCATCTCAATTATCAGCGCATATATTCATCAATTTTTCACCAATCTTAACAATCTTGGTCTCAAATCTTAGATAAATAAATACTTTTTAAGAAAACAGCACTGGCACCTTCGCTGATTATACGTAGCAAGAAATATCCAAGCCCAAACTGTCAACAAATGAAACTCGGAAGAGATCTGATTGCACCGTTTCGGAAAAAATCTCACGAGTAAAACACACTAAATTCACCGTGAAAGAATATTTCTTTGTATTGCATATTTAAATATGATAAAATTAAGTTATTATTTGTAATAATTGTTCAATCAAAGCATCTTATGAAACTATAACGCACCTTTTTTCCTATATGTCAAATTCTCAATCCAAAATGAAAGTAAATTGGCACAGCAGAGTTGTTTCCCTTTAAGTATTTTCATTGGTCCGAGGTTTTCCTGTGTCCAATGAAAATACTCCATTTGAAAACAATCTGCAAGCCCATTTTACTTTCATTTTGGAATGAGAATTTGACATATAGGAAAAAAGGTGCGTTATAGTTTCATAAGATGCTTTGATTGAACAATTATTATAAATAATAATTTAATTTTATCATATTTAAATACGCAATACAAAGAAATATTCTTTCACGGTGAATTTAGTGTGTTTTACTCGTGAGAGTTTTACCGAAACGGTGCAATCAGATCTCTTCCGAGTTTCATTTGTTGACAGTTTGGGCTTGGATATTTCTTGCTACGTATAATCAGCGAAGGTGCCAGTGCTGTTTTCTTAAAGAGTATTTATTTATCTAAGATTTGAGACCAAGATTATTAAGATTGGTGAAAAATTGATGAATATATGCGCTGATAATTGAGATGCTAGTGATATTTCTATGCAAAATGAAAGTAGAGTAAAATACCTTTATAATATTTTAGTCATAATTTTTTTTTTTTTTTTTTCATAATTTTTTTTTAGGGTTTTGGGTTGTAGAGGGGGAACGGGGGTATAGTGTAAGTCATGGCCACGCAACGTTTATGCACCTGTCAATATTTTGCCCTACCGAGGGGGCGGCGGGCATACACGGGGCTTTAGACAGAAGACCATTCCTGACAGGCGGGAATTTGACAAACTTATGGAATCCGGGTCCCGGGTAATAGACTTTGGCCGGTTTTTAAATCCCGGGACTCGGGAATTTCGACGCCACAAAATAAAAAAGGGGAGTAACTGCGAAAGGTCAAAAGACGACGGCGATATTTTTATTCGTGTTTTTGAAGTTGCAGACATGAAACTTTTCGAGTTTTTCTACGGTAGAGAAAATTGTGTGATATAAAGGCGAGAAGGTTGCCCCAGAATTGGGATTTATTTGCAAAGGTATACAGGGATTGTATTCTTCATTTGTATTCTACCCAGACACTATGTGGAGCCTAGCGGTTTTCATGTTTGTCATCTGTTTTCGCGAATAGACCCTTTTGCGAGTCTGCAAGGCGTTTGAAATCACATGAAACTGACACATATCTCGTATTAATAATACAAAATCCACAAAAGAACGTTCACTTTGCCTGTAGAATATAAACGATTACAGCAGAAAATGTCGTATCGATTGAGATAATCCCTTTAACTGCAGTATGAATGAACTGATCAAGTGAAACAAAACGGATACTCCCATTATAATATCACTCATGCCTATCAAAAAGTGGAAAATTAGGTATTTTGTAGCAAATAAAACTTAATGGATGTACATTTGATCCTTAAATATTATATACCCTTTCTTTGAAAGGTAAATCTTTCATCTATGACTGTATGTTAAAATATTGGTAACTTTCCATGCCTTTCCCTTAGAAAAACATGGCAGAACATACCCACTGAGCCATTTTTTTTGTCATATGAATAGTTTTGTAACAATAAATATCAAGAAGTTCTCTTTAAAAAATGATGTAACATTTATTTTAATGGGAACTGTAAATATTTTAACCTGCAGGCTGCAGCAATAGACAAATGCATAAGTTTTCAGAAAATGTATTATTTTACTGATTTTGATATCTGGTTAATAAGTTTTACTTGCTACAAGTTTTAAGTTTAGCAGGCACGCGTGGTATTTTAACTGGCTAGGAAGAAGCCTATCTCTGTTATCTATGTCTCTGTTAGAATATGATTTTTAATAAAGTAAGAAAATGCATTTAAATACAATGTATGTCAAAACAGATCTAAATAAAATAATATCCTTTTTTCAGATGTATTACCATCATTGTTTTTTATCATTAAGGCTTTGTTCTTATCTGATAAATGTGAATGTATTAAAATGTTGATTTATATTTAAACAGGTGAACATTTGGTTGGACCATTTGACGAGTGTTTCTGCCAAAAGAAAAAGAGGCAAGGCAAAGGCGTCCGAGACACGGTCTTTGAAAAAGGTATTCAGGCACAATGACATTATGAGTTGAATTTCATAAATGATTGCCTCAACATTAAATGAGTCTGAGGCCAAAAAAACTCTTTTTTCTGAAAGCCATACAAAACATAAGGGGTATTGCACTTCTGTGGTCTAAATATGTGTATTTTATCATTGACATGGTGGGGAATCATTGATATGGTGACCTGTGACGTAACATGGTATCTTAAAGTCCCATTATGCATTTGTAAAGTTTATTTGAAATGAAAGAGTACCACACCAATGACAACACGTAGAATTCTGATGTACAAATTTGCATTTGATTTCTTAAAGACATGAAAGAAAATCTTCGAAATACGCTATAAATATATTGCGCTCATGTAGCGCAAATGTAATATTTGGAGGTATGTTTGGATGAAAAAATAATTTCTGAAGAATAGTAATGCGGAAATGAGCCATTTTCTTCAATAAGAGGATAAGTATGATATGTTTATTCAGTAATTGAAATTTTACTCACACAAGCATTATGTTCCTTTAAACTTAAAATTAGTGGATTTTCCTGAAAAAGCACAATATTGTTTAAAATGTCACTGGGGGCTACTGCAAGTCCTGTCAGTTACGCATACTCCAAAATATTTTCTGTTAAACAAAGATATTGACAAAAATTCTCACATGGACACCAGAATCTGAAAGATTATCAATTGCTGCAATACCATGTCATGTGGTCTCCATATCACGTGATTCTCCACCATAATTGCAAGATTAGTTTGATAGACTTAGAACCAGCAGAATTGTTAGAAAATAATGTGTTTTCAAAAAAACAACACACAAAAAACAAAATTCAGTACCAGTTTTGTTCCAATAGAATTTAAAACCACCTACTGTTTTATCTATCAAAAATATATGTTGGAAATCTTTGTTAAGTTGTGCTACTAAATTATTAATTTTTAAACAATCCAGGTTAAAACTTCTATCCAGGCCCAAGCTCCTATCAAGGTTCAAGCTCCTATATATCAAGCTCCCATCCAGGCTCCTGCTCCTATCCAGGTTCTTGAGGAAAGTGCACCAGATTGTGAGTACACCATACAACTTAGCTTAAGAAAATTATGTCAGTTCTTTTTGTAGCTTTGTGTTGAGCTATTATTGTCGTTTCTCCATGAAACTTGGTCAAAATGTTTGGCTGAAATCTCGGCAAAGTTCAAGGTTGGGTCATGTGGGGTCAAAGACTATGTCACTAGGTCAAATCTTAGAAAAAGAATGCAAACACTTTAGAGGCCACATTTTTGGCCCATTTTTAATTAAAGTTAGTGTAAATGTTCAACTCTATGAAATCTAGAACATGTTCAAAATTAAGTCATGAGGGGTCAAAAATTAAGTCACTAGGTCAAATCTTAGAACATTTTTGGTACTAATTTAAATGAAACTTAATAAATTTGAAACCTTAAAGATTATAAAAATGCCCTCTATTTCAGAAAAACAATGTGGAAGTGTCCAGGTTTGGCCGCAGGAGGAGGAAGAATGTCTTTTTAATGACTTTTTGTGTTAAATGTTAAAATAAAATAAGAAGTTAAAGTGTTGTAAGTTTTTAGCTCATCTGAGCTGTGAGCACGAGGCTATTGTGGTCGTGATCGGTGAATGTCTGTCTTCGCAAATCTGGTGTCCTCAACTTTTAGTGTTTTAACACTCCAAGAGGCCACAGATATGGTTCAATTATAATTAAGCTTGGTCAGCATGCTTACCATCCCTACATAAACTGGGTCATGTGGAGTCAGAAACTAGGTTAGTAGGTTTATTTTGTAGCTAAACTATAAAAGTAAAAATATTAAAGAGCTTATACGATCGATTGTGTGTCTGTGTCCGCATTGGTTTGAGTTTTTTAAGTCATACATTCTATTCTATGAAAGATATTTAATTGAAACTAGGTACAGCATTTAGTGGGACTACCACTACCATACTAAGAAGGTATATAACCTTGATGCATTATTTTCAGAATCATGCCCCTTTATTACTTGAAAATACCCATTTTTATAAAAAAATATATGTATCTTCAAAGTCTAATTATTTAAATACTATCAAAGTTATTAAACTACAATTGATACATATATACTCATTGGGAGTGACTATACCTACCTTACTTCTGAGGCCCATTAATCTGGATTCATTATTTTCCTCATGATAAGCCTTTGTACTTATATTGTTCATTGTTTTTCTGATAACAGTTTTATTTATTGATTGATCTATTAGATATTTACCCCCTCCCCTACCCCCGGGGCATTTGATGCACCAAGCAGGCTCAAGGGTGGGGATTTAGACAAAATTGGTTGTCTCTAGGGTGGGGATTTAGACTTCAAACATTTTAAGATGTCAAATTCCCCTGGGTCAGCCCGCCGCCCCCCCCCCCCCGGGCGGGCATAATATTGATAGGTGCATTACCTGTGGTTATAATACGCGTCTAATAAGATTAATTATATCATACACACCACTTAATTACGTATCCATGTAAATACTATAATATATAATATAATATATATTATAGTATTTACATTGATACGTAATCAAGTGGTGTGTACGATATATATACAATCTTGAATCTATAAAACCAAACTGACGATAGATTACGTAATGTCATTCAAACAATAATCCAAAATGGCTGCCGTGTAAGTGCAGTACGTATCATGTAAACGCGCGGCAAATAAAAGTACTCTGTTCATTATATAATTTGCAAAAACAGGCAAACATGAAATAACTTGTTTTTATGACACTTTACACTATTCATATTGCTTGACAGAGTCAAGATTCTTTATTAAGATATGTTTCTTGTTACATGATACAGTTAACATATAAACATATTACACATGACAGATACAAAAAAAGACATGGAGGGTTAAACTCACTGAAATAAAGGAAGTAGGCATAATGAACATACAATTTTACTATTTGATTTTAATCTTAGACTAACTGTATAGGTCTTGAATATGTTTATCATTGATATAATGTCTCTTAAAATTCTTAAATAGAATGGTCGTATGCAGATTTTATGTGAATATGTGTAAATATGTATAAAAATGTATGTATACGAATGAGACAAAAATAAAGTATGAATATATATACAAGCGAATATGAACTATGTACTATTGACATGTAGGATTAAATAACCACTTATAGCAAAAGTAGTTTCTCCTTAGAAATTTGTATCTACTCCAATTACGTGAGCAGCTTTCGCGGATGCATATATATCTTAGGAAAATAATATGCTTAACTTGAGATTGTTGTCTTAAACAATCTCAGGTTACGTGACGTTTTAAAGTGTCTGAATAGAAAGTAGATATTTCACGTTGTCAATTAGGCAGTTTCACTCGGGGTATGTCTATTCGTTTGATGAATAAAATCATGAATAAAATGTGTTCTACTGTCAGCGGGCATCACATTAATAAATTGTCTGTAACACTTGACAGACATTTTTAACACTTGTTTAGTGCCAATTTTCTATAATTTTCGTTAATGAAATGTACTTTTTCTTATATCATTACATTATATTTTAGTATAAAACATTAAATATTTATACAGTATAGGAAGTTTAATAAAGTGTACGGTAAAGAAATCACTCAAGATGTGTTCGATTTTTGAAAAAGACGCATATTTTTTAAAATGGGATATTTTTATAAACTGTGTCTGATGACTCTATAACGGAAGTGTCGATGGCTCTCATTTATGCAGATCACCAACATTAATTTTGAAAGAGCCACTGTTTGGTACGCGTTTACTAAGTTGTCATGCATGTCTATTATGCAAAAAAATCATGCCTATATTTTCCCATCTTCAGAAGAACAATGTAGCTGTTTTTACATTTCAAAGGAAACTTAAGAGAAAACTATAGTTGACAAACAGTATACACAGGAACGACATTTAGTATATTCATTCGGTTTCATAATGTTAATATGAATTCGCGTAAATTTAATTGGAAACTTATCTTTTGAAACAAAATACGCTCAAAACCAACATTATATAACCAGTTTTGTGCTGAACGCATTACGTTTCATATTTTAATAATAATTTACTCACCGTAAATTAGCACTAGAAGCACATCGGCAGTAACAATAAGAACTCCAGGACATCTTCATTTGAAAAAATCGGGTATAAATTTATTTGCTTGGGCTTTACGTTTACAACTTTCCATTATACTTAGGCAATTGAGTAGATAAAAATGAAAAGGTCAATATGTTATATATGTATTCTTTATTATAGTCTGATCTATACATACATAGATCTATAAAATTAAAACAATATACATACAGTAAATTGTACAGCCATTCTTTTAAGAATTATAGCAGACTGTAACGTCATAGTTTATAAGAGGGGCAACTCCACAGTCCACATTACATATGTACAAATGAGCAAGTAATTTGGAAATTTTACTCTAAACTACCAGATTTTAATCAACGGACTACAAAGCTTTTCTGGCACATAATACAATATGTAAGGCAATCATGGTCATCAAAATTTAATTTAGCATTACAAACTCCCTTTTTAAAGATAAAAATACCATATTTCACGA